>NW_028277301.1:300000-483276 GCF_059751315.1 Micrasema longulum
AAATTTTATTTTCTTAGGCTTTCATATTTTTTATAATAAATCGTAATAGGGACGTAATTAAGAGCAAAGAAACTTTTTTTTTTTAAATTGCGGCATGAGCGGTGGTCGTTCAAGGTCACACACGGTTTTACTAACCTTTGGGAGCCTGAGGGTGAAAAAATTCCGCGAGCGCCTGAGGGGGTACTACGAATACCCCAGCTAAAATGCTATAAATACGTCTTAAAAAAATATTTTAAAAATGTCTTTATAATTGTCATGGTATTGTTTATAAAACTGGTTCATAATATTTCCAGTTTTTTCCAGCAGGAAATTCATACATTTTTTCATAAAATACTGCTGCGATAATATTTTATATGGCAGCGCGCTCCTCCCGCTGCCACGTTTTGGATACCACTGATTGAAATTACGCCACTAGCTAGCGGGGCGGTACGGCGGGCGGTCGGGAGAGGGATGAGCGAGTTCGTAAACCATATACAGCGTGTTTGTTAATTTATTTGAATTAATTTTAAAAACTAATAATATTTTACAAAATAATATAGAAAAAAAATCACACAGCTCAATCTTAATGTGTTTAAAATTGTTGGTATGTTTCCCAAATAAAATACAATAAAGTATAACACGGCACGAATTCCTTTTATCGGTTACATAGGTAGATATATTATACAATTTTACAGAATACGACGACTAAAAATAATACAAAATAGTAATTTCTATTACTCCACAGTAACTCCATGGCAAAAAAACTTTGAAAAATCACTAAATCGATTTTTAAAAAAATAAGTACAATAAAAAAAAACTCGAGACCTTAGAAAATCTAAAATACGAAATTAAAAAACTTGAAAATCAAATAACCAAGAAATAAAAACTCAAAAATCGAACAACGCCGTGTAAAAATTTATATAATATGCAAAATTAAAATAAAAAAAGTTAATTTGGACGTAGGACTAATTATGTTAAGGGAACGTGTTGTTGAAGTAGAAGGTAGAATATTGCTCCATTGGTAACCCGATTTAGAAGCGAAGACGTTTTCTCCGTCATTTTGGCTGTTTTCTTCTAAATTAACACTATCCTGGTCGAAATAATCAGATTCATCGTAATCTTCGATTACAAAGTCATCTGTTTCAGAAACATCATCTGAAGATTCTAACTCTAAATCACTGTCATCACTGGAAGACACTTCAATATCCGTATCGTTTAGAAGCTGCTCAATAACATCATCCGTCAATTTTTTTCTACTCATTTTGAGATTGGTGAAGTAAAAAAAGGTTTTATAAATTTTAAAAAATTCACTTATTATTCAAAAAACACCTTTGTATGCAAAATCCAATGCGCAATATCCAGATAGCTAAATATAAAAATTTTGTTTATTTGAAATTATTAGTCATAATAATACTTTTTTCTAAACACCTTAGCATGCAAAATCTTACTCGCGTAAACTGGATTTTTCTGGTTATTCCGGAAACAGATGAGACGTGCAAATTGACCGAAGTATCAAAGATCACTAAACTGTGGAGCAAATAGCAAATGAATTGTGATGCATGCTGTTTGCGCGGGGGGGAAAAAAGACAAATGTGAATTATTATTAAAAGAGTTCCGCAGAAAAATATTTTAATATCTTCGATACATTTGTAACATAATGGAGTAGAGTTATGCATAAAATGAAATCAATATGATGATTAACAAAAAAGGTATTGAACAAATATGCTACCTGGGGGACCCCAGATACCCCCCTTAGGCACGGGAGGGCTAAGGGCATTATGTCCACCGATCCTGTTAAGTTTCAAAATATGATAACTTTTTTTGTCGAAAAAATTAAAAAAGTACACACCGAATGACCTTGAACGTCCCATACTTATAATAAATCTTGAAAACCACCCGATGGATCTAAACCTGGTTTTCACTGTCATGTAACGTGTCCTAAAACAAAGCTACTTGTATTTGTTGCATCTTCGAAAAATAAAAATTAGTACGTCATATTCATTTCTTACCGAAAATTACCGTAAAATACCGCGGAGATTTTACCGCCTTGCATCTCGAATTTATTGCGATACAAGTAAATATCGTTTTTGCTACCATTTATGCTTGCAATATACACATGTATGTTCATAAGGATGAATGACAATATCCGACTAAGACCCTCCATATAATCTTTCAAACTCACAGTGAAAGGGGCAGTGAACGTAATAAAGTTAAATTGAATTGAAATAATATACGAAATTAGAAATTTCAAAAGATCTACTCATTTATTGACCAAAATATTTTTTTTATTATATTGAAAACATATTATACATAATTATATACAATATTCCCAAGGAGTTTTTTTTTTAAAAACTCATTTAGGGACATACAGATAATATTTTTTTTAGAAACGTTTTTAAATTTTAAACTATAATATTATTTAACAAAAGCAGAAAAATTAAAATTATGATATACTACAAATTAAAAAGGGTATGAAAAATACTTGAAAATAACAGAATAAACAGAATACTAGGCATGGAAATAAATTCAAAATAATGTTTACATTATGCAATCTGGGAAAGAAAATTGAAAAAGTTTAAAAATTACATGGATGTATATATACATACTGAACTAGTACAAAATAAAATCATTTTTTTTAATTAACAAAATATGCGCACACCCAATACAGGTTAATTTTTTTATCAAAAACGTTGAAAAAATTGAAATTATTTATACAAGCCAAAAAAAGTATATAAAAAGAAAAAAAACACAAATAACATTTAAATAGTATTAAAAATTACATATACAAGCAAAAACGGTGAAATATTAAAAGGTATATGTTCAAGATGCGCATTCTCTATAAACTAACATTATTTATTCAAAGTACTTCTGGAAAAAATAATGTTTCAATTCGCACGTCCTGTTTCTATATTTTGAAATAGGTACTTTAAATTTTTGTGGCAATTTATTAAATTCCTTGAAACCTATGTATTGTAAAGATCTAGTACCAAACTTCGTAGACTTCACAGATCCAATATATATATTGTTTTTTGATCGAGTACTGTACCGATGGATGTCTCCAATGAAAGCTGGCTTTATGTTACTGTGCATTGAGTCGAGAGTAGTATTAATGATAGTGTCAGTTATCTCGAAATAGGAAAGCATGCTAAAAGGCATGATTTTTGTTTCAAAATAAATGTCCCTTACATGAGTATCATACGGTAGGTGAAACACATTTCTGATCGCTCTATTCTGAATAATCTGCACCTCAGAAATTTTGCTCTTAGTTGCAAAACCCCAAACACAGCATAGGTATGATAAATGCGAATGGACCATAGAAAAATAGATTGCTCGAAGCAGCGAAACTGGAAGCATTCTCTGAAATCTGTACAGTATTCCAGCTACAGGGACAATCTTTCCTTTCACGCGCTCAACATGTTCATTCCAAGTAAGCTGCGAGTCCACTAACAGTCCCAAGTACTTAGTGCTATTTTTTTTCTCCAGACGATCAACACCAATAAAGACATCAATAGATTCATTACTCTTGTTTCCAAATAGAAGGTAGTGAGTCTTTTTTGCATTCAAGCTCAATTTATTTAAACGCAGCCATTCCGCCAGATGTAAAACGTCACTTTCAACCATCTTCTGTAAATCTTGTTTGTTTTTAGTGGGATATAAAATAGTCGTATCATCTGCATAAAGCTGTATTCCTCCTTTGATGCCCCATTTTGTCACATCGTTGATGTATATAAGAAATAGCAACGGACCGAGTATAGACCCTTGAGGTACCCCGCAGGTGATTTTACCAGAATTGCTAAACTTACCTCCAACTTCTACCAAAGATGATCTGTTTAAAAGATAGTCTTTAAAAATTTCTAAACGTATTCCAGTTACACCAATATACTGAAGTTTTTCGATCAAAATGCTGTGGTCCACAGTGTCAAAAGCCTTTTTTATTGTTTTTTTTGAATGAGTAAAACCGATAGGAAGACCCACAGTCTTTAAAACGGTTTCGGGTATGTGGAGGAATGTACTCCTGCTCCGGGGAATTACGCTTTCGGGAATTTTCCCGCGGTACATCATTACTTGCACCTCCAGTACCTTATGCACCATTGGGTGCGAATAAGAGTTTGATTGTGATGAACATAATGTCATTGTATTATTTTAGATGTTTGTAAATCTAATATTGTGGATCATCGTAATATATAATTTTTATTTGAGAATAAAAAATACTGTTTTGTAATCCACTGTATTTGCTTACACAACCGAATATATAATATATGTATTATGTATGTTAACTTGTTAAATAACCCTAAAGAGGGAAACATTTTGTAGCCGAAACTAGACAGTCAAATTGTACAAAAAAAAAATCTTTTTTTTTTTGTATAATTTGATTGTTTTGGTAATTTCGTTGATAGTTAATTTTCTGCTTACTAAAGTTGAAGGTGTAAACAAGGACTTATACACTCGCATACGTTAATGTTTATTGTATGCAATTATTACTTTATTATGTCTATATAATGATTTAAATCATATATACATTCAAATTAACAATGCACTGGCCTATGCACCATTAGGTTCTGATAAGGGTTTGGTGATAATGTATTTCAATATAAAATTTACCGATGTATATATAAATTTACTTTAATATAAAGAAGTATTCGTTTTTATAAACGATAAATCGATATTATTATCGAAACTTATTTAAACGAATAATGGCGGTACATTACTTTTTCACTAACACATTCGTAAAAACTCTTTGCGATGTTCTTATGAATATTTTTAAACCTGTTATTATAATCGAATATTTTATATCAGTTTTTAAAAAAAAGGTATTTATTTAAGAGCAATATTTTCCGAATAATAAATAACTTACATGAAAACTAAAAACTGCACTAATAAGTGCATATTATTTATTTATACCCTTTCTAATTTATATTATAAATAAGTGGGTTATATTGTTCATTTTGTTTATATATGTATTTTAAGTTTAAGTAAAATATTATTAAAAGTGTTTGCACGTAATTGATGAAAAATAAGTAGTGCATTTTTTTATTTTAATGTTTCTGTATATTATTTTTCATTGTTTGTAAAGCAAATAAATACATTAATGTCAGGCGGGATGGGATCTCTATGAAGACGACAGATATTATTTAATAATACGCTAATTAGCAGCGTGGTTTATTTACATTTCTGTGCGTTTGACTTAACGGTTCCTAATTTATCATTTCATTTGTGAATAAAAACTAGCAGATTTAAGATATATACGAATTAAAACATATAAACAAAATTTAAATAATAATACGTTGTGTATAAAAATACTTATTTAGTCATGTTTCTTACAATAAAAGGAACATTATGAAAATTCATCAAAAATATTTAATACGTTCGGTATTTTTTTACTTGTCTAAATCACTCTATAGCTAACAATATATTGAATACTTAAAAATAATACAGTTTTTTTTCTATTAAGCTAACGAAATAGTAAAAAAAATCAATGCCAACCTAGCCAAATAAAAAATATCTATCTTTGCTCTTTTGCCTAAATTTTGGCTTTCTGCCTTATCAATTTCAATATATGAAATTCAATTTTAAAAAACATGTTAGGTTTTTAACACAGAAAAATAATTTTAGTTTAGTTAAATTAATTTATCAATTTTTGAGACCAAATCTCAACTCCATAGAGCCAAATTCCTGTGTATTGAAAGCAAAATACCAAACAATTGTGTTTATAAACAAAATGAACAAAAAATCTTTTGAACATAGGGAACAAGATTTTTTCTAATCAGTGTGAACTCGGATATGAAACTAGAAATAAAAATGAAGTAAGTCTGCCATTTAGTAAGAAAACAAAGACACAGAACTCGTTGGTTCACCGAGGTGGACCATCAGAAATAAGAGTTTAAGGAAAGACCATTAGAAATAAGAGAACAAAAAAAAATCATTTCATTTGAATGTTAGTTGATAAAACATGTGTGTAGCAGATAAGTTAGCTCTTAAAAAGTGATTGCATTCGAGTTGGTCTTAAATTTTTTTTTTAATTAGTGAAATGTTAATAATTATTATATATTTTAATAACAATTCGTCGTCGTCATTCCCTTTCCGTACCTAATGGTGCTTAGATTACTGCAGTGGTACACAAATCGCAGCGTATCTTGATCATTTTTTGTTACATGAAGGTAAGATGATCAGTCTTACGCTTCAGGTACCAGTCCAGGCACTATGAAATATTCTGGTGGGAAAACACCTTTTTAAATAAATATTTCTTATCAACCATGTCGGGAATCGAACCCGAGACCTCTTGCATGGGAGACAAATGCGCTTATCATTACACCACGAGGCCGACTAATAATTATATATAGGTTAATATATTAGCACATTCATGTATTGTGTTTGTACTATTTAAGGACAAAACAAAAATAAAAAAAAACAAAAAAATATTAAAACCCATAACTTTATCAGACAAGAAAAGCACGAATATAAAAATGTAAAGTTTTGAAGTGACAGAGGCAATGTAGCATAATGTATTTCTTTATATTAAATCAGAGCTACAGACAGTATTACATATATGAAATAATTACAGTTTTGAAAAAAATGCCTCAAAAGTATCGAATATTTCAATATATATATACATTTATATTTGTTTTTATTTTATTTATGAAATATATAATACATATCTAAGATATTATACTCCCAGGAATTTAAAAAAACCTCATTTGGGACCGTAAATAAAAATGAGACATTTTTGTGACAATACATAATATCATACATAGTAAATACATCCGAAATTGTAAGAAAACAAAAAGAAACATAAAGCATAGTACTTTACACCATCTATATAAATAACATTAATAACTATCACTATCAAAAAGATTTAAGTAATATTTTTTAATTACGACACTTTTGAATTGGCTATTCGATTTTTCGTGTTTTAATATTTATTTAAAATTCGGAATGGTCAATACTTTCCAGAAACCTTTTTCCGAACTTCGTTGAGCAAAACTTAGGTACATGAAAATTCCCTGATTTACGCGTTATTATTATTATATTTATTAAATTATTTTATAGAAATACACCATTCTTTCTCAATGGTCCCCTTGATAAAACCTGTGTGAAGGAATATTTCTTTTATTAAAAAAAAAGGTAATAATAATAACAAAAAATAGAAAAAATACCTAATTAAAAAACACCTTTTTCTAAACAGAAATGACCGAAAAATATTTTTTTACAATAATAATAATATTACGAGTACAATACATAAGTTTTTATGTATTTTTTTAGTTAGTGTATACAATAAAGCATTATAAGAGTAGGCATATTTATTTTATATATTTTTAATTAATATTTTTTCTTTCATTCTTCATACTTCATAAGTATTTTGAAAAAACAACGCATTATCCATAAATAAAAAGTCGATTACGGGAATAATCTAATTCGGTTATTCGAACTATTAATATTGATAATAATCGTTTGCGATTAAGCACACCCCAACAGATTTATGTCTGACAGACCGGGTCGTATTCATTTTACAACGCGTGTGAAAAGGTAACAGATTTTGTATGCGTTTGCAGGATAAGCGCGGTAAAATATCGGGTAGTATGGATTTGCGTGGTAGGTGTGAAAACGGCCTATCATGAAAAATGTCAATTTTATTATTTCGGCAGTATATATTATATTCCTGACACATGCGGGCCATAGGTGTGTGGTATGTAGCATTATTTTAAAACAATGGCAGTTTAAATATTTTCCGGTGTCTGAGTGTTCACAATCCCGCTTTTATTTGTATTTTATTTAGGAGGTTAGTATCTAGTTTGTAGTTTAATATTTTATACAGAAATTTTATACCGAAAACTATATAAAAATATATTAAAATGAAAAAGAGTTAGAAGTTGCTCGTAATTTGAATTTGAACGTGAGTTAGAAATTTGGAACTTATACAAAAGGTACTTTAAGAACTTTTTATTTTTTTTTCTTTTATTGAGTTATATGATTTTGATATTGCGGACTCAAAAGTAAAATATTTTTTCTATATGAAAAGCAAAATATGCATATTTTTTTTTCTTCTAATCATATGCAATTATAGGTTACTGACGAAGATACTTTAAATGTTCATGCAAATATACTCATTTTCGTACACAAATATCTGTTTTTCTTAATAGACAGTCGAAGATAACTCTGTTAACTTTCCATTGTAATCGGGGCCCTGGGGTGATATTCCAAACTCTCTTGCGGCCGTAGAAAAGGCTTCTATCTCGCGTATTTTGTAAGTAAAATACGCGAGATAAAAGCTATTTAAATATAAAATGTTACCTACGGCCGCAAGAAAGGTTCAGGATAGCACGGCTGGTAGATTTTTGCTGTGGTGTGTAAACGGCCATTGGCTCTATCAATTCGGTTAAGATACCCACTTGAAATTGCAATGTATATTCCCTAAATTGTGTTCACGTTTCGTATAGTAATATGATTACAGTAAAACTTATCTTTATAGGTATTTATGTTTTTTATCAAACCGTGTGATAGTAATTTTTATGAAGAATATGATAACATTACATAGATGACGGAATAAAATTTATTACCTTTTATATATTTTGGAAATATAATATCACAGAACCATTTTATTTTATCTTCTGAATAGCCGTTTTACTTAAATATTGTATGCCAATAAAAGATTTTACAATATTAAAGGTAAATCCATATTTATTTATTTATTTATTCAACGCCAACAGCAAAATATTTTTTTTTATACAAACAAAATGTGTGTGTATAAACAAAATGAACTAAAAATATAAATTTTGTTTAATTAGAAAATATAGTGATGACAAAAAGAAAACATAAATAATTAAACCCGTAATGAGGCAGTTCAGTGCTCTTTTTTAAAATAATAGACTATCAAACTGAAACAAAAAAAAGTATGTATAGTATTATTTTCTACGATTCTTGTAAAGTTTTGTATTTTTTTAATTGTCATAAAGTACACCAATCGCAGCGTATCTTGATCACTTTTGTTACATGAAGGTAAGATGATCAGTCTTGCTCTTCATGTACCAGTACAGGGACTGTGAAATATTCTAGTGTAAAAAGAACCCCTTTAAATTATGCCCTCTTTATTTTTTTATTTAATTTGCTATCTTACTTTTTCCTCATTTAATTATCAACTTAAATTTAACATTCTTTATCTTTACTATTTCTTAACTCTTTACTCTTAGTCAAATTTAAAAATATAAAAAAAACGACCGGAGCGTAACATTCAATTTTTACTTTAATGTTTTTTTTTTTTTTTATATATATTATACATCTACACTATAGATTTATGTATTCTAGATCTAGTATACCCACACACAGGCTATGCCTATAAGGGATTTTTTTGTTTTCATGTAAGTTATAAAGTTATATATTATGTAGTAAAAAATATACAAAATGTATTCGAAAAAAATATATATAAAAAAAACAATATTTCATTTCAATTTTTCAATTTCAATTTCAATTTATTTATTTTAAATATAACATATACATTACAAAAATATATTCAATACGTACATATTATAAAAAAGGAAAAAAAATACACGAAAGAGACTCATGTCAAAGGAGTCGAAGAATCCTGCTCCGGAAATCATTCATATCAACTATGTCAGGATTTAAACCCGAGAGCTCTTGCATGGTAGGCAAACGCGGTGTCCATCACACCACGAGGCCGACAAGCTTCTTTATCAAGGTATGCTTAGTAAATTATAAGTTAAGTTGCTTTAGATATATATGTATATGAATATTCATTGATTAATGTAATTACCTCATTGATAAATGTTTTTTTGCCCATACAATATAATTTTTTAATTTTTTAATGTTATAGCTGTTACTTTCCAAAAAAGATAAATTTACAAATTTATGTTTTATATTGAATTATCACAAAGTTAGTGTACAAATATATATATTTTTTTTTAATTTAAAAAAAATATTACATCGTCTCTTTTTAGTACACACGTTTTAAACGACGAGCGACGATCTAAACACAGAAAAAAAACTCTAGTCTTAAGCTAGGGTTTCCTAGGACAGCGGTGCCCGTATTTTAACGGCCGTAGTGAACGGTGATGCAGTGGACAGCCGTCGTAACGTCGACTAGAGAGTGGTTTCCGAGGTAAACGGTGTTAAATGGTGTTGATAATACCGTTTTCCTAGGAAACCACACTCTAGTCACCGTTACGACGGCTGTCCACTGCATCACCGTTCACTACGGCCGTTAAACTACGGGCACCGCTGTCCTAGGAAACCCTAGCTTTATTTCCAATATTATTTTGTCCGTCCTACGTAATGTTTCATCTTCGGCATGTCATTCTGAAGATTGACGTATGCCGATTTTTTATAACTTAACTATGTTGGTGTGGGCTATGTGAGCGATGTAATTCAGAACATAACATAATTATATGGTTATTTCAACTAACTCGTAACACGTAATGATGTACCGACAATCCAACCTTGAGGAACACCGTTTTGTGTGTTCAACTAATTTAATATAACAATAGTTTCACGGATCGGGACTTGTTTGTTTGTTTATTAGCGCAAATATGAATATTTAATTAACGGAACGTCTACGCTAACGAAATTCTAAATTTCATTTTGCTAGCTCAAAGGTAGGAAATAAACACAAGCAAGGAAAATTAATCGAAATACTCCCAAACGTTTTTTGTGGTCGTGGTAAATTGATGGAATGCAAAATCTCAACAAACAAAAGAATTTATTTTTTAAAAGTGTATTGCTTAGTAACGCGTTATTAAATAAAAATTATCGTATCCCTTTCTGTGCTAGAAATTTTATTTTTTATTTTTATTAAATTGAAAACATATTATACATAATCATATACAATATTCCCAAGGAGTTTTTAAAAAAAAAACTCATTTAGGGACTTACAGATAACAAATTTATTTAAAGACGTTTTTATATTTTAAACTATAATATTATTTACAAAAGCAGAAAAATTAAAATTATGATATACTACAAATTAAAAAGGGTATGAAAAATACTTGAAAATAACAAAATAAACAGAATACTAGGCATGGAAATAAATTCAAAATAATGTTTACATTATGCAATCTAGGAAAGAAAATTGAAAACGTTTAAAAATTACATGTATGTATATATACATACTGAACTAGTACAAAATAAAATCATTTTTTTTAATTAACAAAATATGCGCTCACCCAATACAGGTTAATTTTTTTTTATCAAAAACGTATTGAAATTATGTATACAAGCCAAAAAAAGTATAAAAAAAACACAAATAACATTTAAATAGTACTAAAAATGAAAATTATGTTGCAATAGAGCGGTGTTCGAACCTCTGAGCTTTGATTCGTGTGTCAACAACAACGCCGCGGGACCAAAGACCCCAAATTTAGTCAGCGTTCCTTACTGAATTAAAATGTAAACTACTCGTTGTTCTAATTTATAACTTAAATAGGCTTCTGTGATAAAAAATGGCAATTTTAAAGCTATTATTAACTCCAGTAAATCCCAATTCAAGCTAAAACTGTTCGCTTGAACATGTTTTTTATATGACTTTTGACATTTATCAAGATGGTATGCTTAACGATAGTTTGCTTTTATTAACATAGCGAATTCAAAGCCAGTTTCTTTAAGGTCTCGATACGTACACCAAGGAAGATATTAATACAAATGGAAAAAAATATATTTACCAAAAAGAATTTTTAAACTGGCAACATTTATACGCCTAGATACTCTTATATATTAATAAGGCAGAATCTAGCCACATTATCTGTGCATCTAGGCGTTCGTTTTCAAAACTAACAGTTATTTCAGAATTTAATTCGACTTCAAAATTAACTTATTTCTTTCTCAAATTTTTAATAGGCTTTTAAGAAAAAAAATGCCAACCTCAGAACGATAAAAAGTTAAATAAATCGTAATGAAAGGAAAAATTGCGCATCGGTAGTGTATCTTCGTTATCGCTCTGGAGAATTATCATTATTTATTTATTATTAGTGTATACACGGCACAAATGCCTTAGTTATCGTCTTTAACTATGACGTCATAATGAAGCTATGTCACTTAAGAGCGTAGATATGTGTACCGTGACGTAAGCTTCCCCTTGTTACGTATCACTGTACCTACCCAAAACTTAAAGTTGGGGGGTCGATAGTGTATATTCGTAATCGTTCGAGTGAATTTATCTTCAACTATACCGTCATAGTGAAGGTATGACGTCCTTGGCTTTCTATCATAATCGCAGCCGCTTGCATAGCACTGACCCCACCTCTAAGAATAATAATAATACTGATATCTGGGCCCCGATTACTATGGGAAGTTAACATTTATCTTAAATTTTATCTACAAAGTGAATTTTTTTCTACAAAGTGAAAAACAGAATATGCATACATTTTTTTCTTCTAAACATGTTCAACTATAGGTTACTGACGAAGATACTTTAAATGTTCAAGCAAATATACTCATTTTTGTACACAAATTTCAGTTTTTTTTTTCAGTTAAATATAGCTCTGTTAACTTCCCATTGTAAATCGGGGCCCTGAAGTATCTAATTTCCTAGGTATAGAGAAACAACAATTGCAAAATTTTTGGGTGATACATAATATTTTGTTTTATATGTACACTATCATTTTGATAAATATTTTATTTATTTAAAAAAAAGAAAATACACTGTTAGTTTGAAAACCCTGAAACATAATTTACAAAAAATCATTCTTAGCATCTATACTGCTTTAACATACTCATTCAGTTGTACATAGAAAATAGGCACTACTAACATTACAACAATAACCAATGAACCAACAATTCAATCGGATGTATGTAAGTATTCAATATGTATGTAAGATTTATAAACTTAAGCGACGCTGGAAAGGAAAGTTATCAAGAGACTTGTAAAAGTTTTACAGAAGAGTTAAAGTTTTTTTTTAATAAATAAAGATTCCCGTATTTTAAATTTTTATTTTATTTATGTAGGAATCACGCCAAAATAATGCGTAGGTATGTTTAGGATTTTTTTATTAATAAAAAAAGAAACAAAAATACTTTTTTACTTTTTTATTTGCTCTTCTATAAAGTTGCTACATGTCGCTTTTTTCTTGATATGTTGTAGGTATCTTATATTTCATTACGTTCTAAGTTCTAACGATATGTCACTGTTTTGTCACAAAGCGATCATTTTATTTACTATGCTCTACCTTTATTACATTTAACTATATCTATTAACTATGCTTTTCTTTTACTGTGTCAAACTTTATCTTTTAACTATGCTATACAATTTGTACAAATGGCTACGGCCATTAATAAATAAACAATACACAGAGACAAAAACACACAATTTCAAACCCACGGTTAGAAACGCATTACATTTATTTTAATTTATATCCGTATATTTTGTTATATATTTGTGTTTAATTAACGTGATTTTTGGATATATTACTTTCCAAAATTTAAAAAATGTGTTTTATTATCTATATTAATTTATATTAACTAAGTACTAGCTTTTACCGCGGCTATGCTCACGTGGTATTTGGGAGAAATATTAGTTCATTTTATTACTTTAAAAATGTTTTTAAAAAACCTGATATTTTCCTATTCAAAAATATGTACATACGTTGTATTTAAGATATAAAAAATATCCTACATAAATTATATCTCTTAAAAAAAAAACTTTTTATGTGTCCTTTTTCATTATTATTGCTACATTGAATTATTTTACAGGTGGAATTATGCGGATGGCTTTTCACGAGTACGCTTTTTTATATTTTTTTTGCATTGTATTTACTCATATATAGAAAACTAGAATTAGACTATAATTTTGGTTTATTTGTATTATATATATTGTTTTTTGTTACAATGGCTGTTATTTTCTTTTAATAAATAATTTTAAAAAAAGAACATCTATTAATTCATGTGGGTATGTTATGATCAAAACCATTTTATTTTGATTAGACTAAACGAGATACTTCATGCCCATTGATTTACATGAAATTAAACACACCATAACCTAAAATAGAAAATGTAAACACAAACCTTTTCGAAATAAGGATTAAGGCGCGCCGGGCATCAGCGCGAACTTCACTTTTGTGTACACAACACTATCCTTCGGGAGCACAATGACTCAACAGTCTCTACACACTTTGCTAACATAAACAGTGTTATTAACATAACCACACTACGTAAAATAAGTAACCACTGTTCGGATTTTAAATTATAAAATTCCAATTTTACGCCAGAATTGCCGTATTGAGGGCGGTCACCGCCTTTTTGATGATCTGACAGGTGCCGCACGATAATGACATTAGCCGCGGTTTGTACAGCGCCAAAGTACACCTGACGGCAGAATTATAAACTACAGCTCAGTTTTTTTAGTTTTTTATCTCCAGTTCATAGGAACATGACGCGACATAATCAAATATGTATCTACTTATCAAAAACTCAATATGTCAATCTGATAAGTTTCCCTATTTCATAAAAAATATTAATATGCGTTTTATCGTTAAAAACTGAGTAGACAGGTTCATACAGAGATTAATAATTGCATTCTGTGCTTAAACTGCTACCGGTTAATAATGACCAACCGAAACAAATTTTTCAGACGAAACCGTAACCGAATTTAGGCTTCTGTTCTAGTTTCGGCCAAAACCTAATACGAAACATATTAAAATATATTATAATTTACCGCAAAACGCACAAAATTAGACGTTTTTGTTGTCAGTTCGTACGAATTATGCCCAGAACTCTCCACTTATACGTTTTGTTAGTGAATATAATTTGAACTTTCCCCTTATTGATCCATTTGATTGTAAAAAAATAACATTTAAAATGCGTGTCTTAAAACATACTTTTTTGTCTTATACTTAGTTTCAATAATGAATTCTTATTTTATTATATTTTATCTCTAATTCTCAATATTTTAAATATATTTATATTTTCGACACTTGACACTTGTGCAATATTAACACACATGTCCACCCTCATTCCAATATAACACCCACCCTCTCACTCACTTGCACTCACACAAACACACTAGTATGCATTGTACGTGTATTTAATGTATTTCTGTGGATATCTGCCATTGGTTTTATTCTCTGTATATTTTATTTGTTGTATTTTTGTTACATGTATTACTGTTGATATCCCCAATAAATAAAAAAAAAAAAAAAACCTTACGAGTTCATTAAAATAAGTGTTACATAAAAAACACAAAAAAAATAAAAGCCTAAATTTAATCATTATATTTGTATATTTTTGGTTCGTTGTTATGTTATTCATATGCTGATTTCTGGGAGTGTGGTAATAATCCAAAGGTATTAGAGCGAGATATCATGCACTGTTTTACGCACCCGGAAGCCGTACAAATGCAATTCAGAATTCACCCATTAATAGGGCAATTCGCTTGCTGGATACGGCTTCTGCGGATAATATGGATCTATTTTTTTTAGATTTCTAACACCCAGATGCTAATTCTGAACTTCTTATTAAGTTGGAATGATTGCAGAATGTTTGAATGCGTTCTATTTTTGATCTTCGCAAATTTGACCACATAACCGAATACCGCACGCAACTACTCTGGCTCAGTATCAGGCATAGAAGAAACATTCACATTCTATCACTTCTTCACAATATTTTGAATAATCCTAATCTCTTTCAACCTCTTTTACAACATGGGCTATATCTTCGCTCATACAACCTTCACCGTTCAATTTTTTTTCCCTTCTCTTTCACAGTAGTAGGTAGCTGCCCGATTGTGGAATAATCTACCCACTAATGTTAGAGACGCTCTTTCTTTATTTTCATTTGAATATATATTGAAACCTCTCTTTTTTAATGTTTGAGTTGTTCCTTTCTCCTTCTTCTTTCCATCCCATCACCTCTTCTCCTCTCTTCTCTTCATAGTATATTGTAAGTGTTTAGTTAATTTTTGCAATAAAATGATAAGATTCTGCATAATTACCTAGAATATGTCCGTGTACTTGTAGTTTTCTCAAACTACACGGTTTGGGTAGGTAGGAAGAAATTGCCTTAAGGCAATATGCCCGCTCTCATATGTATATAAATGTATATGCTTATGTAATTTCAAAAAAATAAAGTAATATAGACTACAATTGTTTAAAAATATATAAATACATTACTTATACAGACGAACGTGTTCCGACACATCCCGACCGCAGGTTTCTGCTGAGCCGAAGTATCAGCCAGTTTTTGGCCTAAACCAAAACTCGTTTTCGCGGCCGAAATTGGCCGAAATCATTACCGAAACTTCGGTCGGTCACAACTAGTTACCTATTAGATGTTTACATAAGTTGGGTCCGTTTTTCCAAATGAAGAAAATAAGAGGACACAAAAAAAATACAACAAATTAGTGAGTAGAGGAGACCGAGGAGAGTTGTAACAGAGGAGAGTTGAAACAATGGCGATTACGAGAGATCAATGATCGATAGCAAACTGGTAACATCACGCATTTCTTGTTTTTTTACGTGCTATTTGATGGAGTCGGCAACACCAGTCTACAGGAGTGGTTGTGTATATACGATATTTAGAATATTGAGGTTAAAAAGCCATTATTTTGAACAAGGCCTGATTTTTTGGGCTAGAAGAGTTAAAACAGCTTGTTTCAACTCTTCTTTTTTGTTTATTTAAATACATAAATATTTTGTGGTGTAAATTTGGACACTGAATTTTTCAATTGTTCGTGTTTCAGAATGCCCAATCAATATGTACGAGAGACTCTATTTTTATAGTTTTTAATAACTGCACGCTAAAGCCAACCAATATATTTTTATTGATGAATATACCAACGGTTGATTACAGCAGTTAAATTTATTTCACGCGTATTTTTCTAAATAAATTTTCTTATTTTGAAAATGGTGTTGTTTCTATTTAAAAAATCTATTATAATCCTTAAATACCAAACTGTTACAATTTACCTTGACGTTACAACTAACCTCGGTACTAGGAGAGATGTAACGTAGGGAGTTTTTTCAGTTTTAGCCAATTTTCTTATTGATCCCGATTTTTTTTTTCTGTTATTTTGTTTTTATTATAAAGTGTATAAAATTAGCCACGTTAAAATATATATAAGTTCATTAAGGGAGGTTTGTTTTAGGCTGAGATATATTAGGTAATGTAAAAACTGTTTCAACCCTCCTCGGTCTCCCCTTATGCATTCTCCTTCATTATTTTTTCAACAAATTAGTCAATATTCATAGCGTCTTCAACGTACACTGCGCAAAAATGCGAGCAGCTTATAACAGAAGGAAAATGCTCACATTCATCTACTTTATATCCGTTTTGAAGCCTTGTAATCAAATAAAATAATGTATGTAACGTAAAAGCAATTCAAATATCTTGTAGAACAGAAAATTTACTTTGTAAATTTACGAATGACGTATAACATTTGCCATTTTGTTTTCATTTTGGTACTCATTTTTTAATTTGGAAAAAAATGGACACAACTTATATTGTCGCCCTATACTTTACAAAAAAAGAGCGTTACTTTAATATACCAAGTATTTTAATTCGTGGAGCCTTTTTCAATTACTTCCTCGAGACCTCTGATTCGTGTGTCGGCGACACTAACCACGGGACCTCAATACAAATTTTGAATTAAATAGTTCTTCGATTATTTTGAAATATGCGGAAAACGGCAGATAAGTAGTAATCGAAATGCTATCACAAAACACAATCCGATCAATGTGAAATCCAGTAAGATTAAATTTTAGTAAAAAAAAATTGGTAATAATGTAGGTAGGTCATGTATTAAATATAATTAATGTTATCAGTAGACACCATAATCTTTTATAATGTTTTTACTGTTTGTGTTTTCTAAACTTTTTAATTAATTAATTATTATTATTATTATTATTTATTTATAAATTTTATTCTATTTTTTTATTTAGTTTTGGTTAGACAGTAAAAAATTTCTAGTGACAATAAGTCCACTATTTAACGGTGTATACCTTTGTTATTATTTTTGTATGTTGACATTGTTTTTTATGGATAGTAAAGATTTATTATTTTTCTTACTGATTTTTACCAAATCCAATAAATGCAACTAATCTTCAAGTAATTCGAATAACCACGTTTAGGAAAATTGTTTACAATAGGGAGATATCACGTTTTAAAAAAAAAAATAAAGTAACAAAGGTCTATGAAAAACTGTCCAGTCGAAAATTTTTTTTTTGCTAATTATTAGTAGCATAAAAAATACTTTTAAATTTGTAATATTAAATTCCCGCGAAACGGTGATTCCATTGGCGACGCCCCTAATACATCACGATTCATGTTTATTTGTTCGTGGCTGTTGAAATTTGCGTAGAACAATATCACGAATCTTGACGTCACAACAACCATGGCCAAACTCGTCGCGTTTTTTTACGATCGTATTTTTATTAAATTTATTTTTTAAATTTATGTATGAAAACATTTCTCCACAATATCCATATTGATTTTGAAAATACAATTAATCATTCTAAATCCATTTCGTATATTTTTATCGGTATTTGCAGTATGTGATATTTCCCTATTAAGAGCCGTTTCCACAAAACGAAATATCCATAAATTTTCCACACAAAAAGAAATATTGTCAGTAGGCTTTTTTATGATAAAAAATAACTACTAGAATTTGAAAAAAAACAAAAATACTGTTTTATAGAAATTCTACATCCTAATTCATATACTGGAAACTAATATTATTAAAGAAGCACTATTAAATTTTAAAATCCACACTTTCCGAATTTGCTCAAAAACGATATATCTACATATTTTAAGTAAAGAATTAATAGAAAAATACATTTGAGTTAGGATATAACATAGTATTAGTTTACCCTTGCATAAAATCATTAATATTTTTTAAATTTTATTTATTTAAATCTTCAAGTACAAAGAATAAGTACTTTAGCGGACTTATTGCTAAAAGCAATATCTTCCAGCTAACCAAAAACATACTGTTTTAATTTTTATTATAATGGTCTTGATATATTGAGTGGAATGATACAGAGGGCTTTTCAAAGGTACGCTTTTTTGGCATTGTATTTAGTAATATATAGAACACTATAATTAGACTATAATTTTGGTTTATTTGTTAATATTGCTGTTGTTTTCTTTTAATAATTTAAATAAAAGGAATAAATATTTGACACTTTATTTAATATGCACGGAAGAGAACTAATTGACTTGATTCAGAATAACAGAGAATAGACGTTTTGTCTTTTTTGCTCTTTATTTCTCGTCATCAAATTAAACGCAATTTTCCACTCCTACGTTCTTTCATTCATCCTTTACCACTCCTCGTCAATTTCTTTTCTTTCCTTCTCACTGTCTCCTTATTTTATCCATGATACCGTCTTCTTTTACATAATATGCAATAACAACTTAGATTGCCCTCAACTACTTGAGAAAATTAAAATTCGTATCCCTCAACGTACAACTCGGCTGCAACAATTGTTTCATGTTGGTATTTCAAGCACGAATAATAATAGGAATGCATCTTTTCCCAGAAATCAATATATATTTCCTCACCCTAAACAAGTTTAAATAAAATGCTAGAACCTTCATTGAAAATAATCATTATAATTTAATCTAACTGTACCTACCTATTATTTTTTTTTGTATATTTTAATTATTTTGTCTCGATTAAAAGAAGAAAGGAAGGAAGGCAGATCTGGGGTTACAAGTCCGAGTAAACAAAAAACATTTTCCTTTATTTTTTTATTATTTCATTATTTTGGTTATATTTTATATTTTTTGCATGTGGAATGGTGCGTGTCTGAGTGTCTTCTTAAAGGTACGCTTTTTTTCTTCTTTTTTTGACATTGTATTTAGTAATGTATAGAAAACTATAATTAGCCTATAATTTTAATTTATTTGTAAATATTTTTTGTTGTTGTTTTCTTTTAATAAATAAATTTCGTCGATTTATTTTAGTATAATTAAGTGTATAGGTACATTTGTATTGAGATGTTATTGGACGGCAAGCCCTACTATTTTTTTTATAGTTTTTAAATATTAAAATAAAATCAATTATAAAGTTTTAAATAAATAAAAATGTCAAAAGTAGAAAAGACTCACCAGTTGAGGGCGGGAGGAGCACATCGGCGCGCCTGCACGCAGCACGGCGGGTCGGGCGGCAAGCGGGAGCCGGGCGGCGTGCAGCTCACGTGGCGGCCGCCGGAGCCGCCCACGTACTCCACGTAGCCCGCCTCCAGCGCCGCCAGCTCGGGCGGGCACGGAAACAGCGGCGGCGGGCAGCAGCGGCGCGCGGGCGGGCGCGCGCGCTGGTAGGGCCGGTACTGGCGGAACGTGTCCCCGTAGCGCTCGGCGCAGTAGTAGGGCGCGGCCTGCGGCGCGGGCCGAGGCACGTAGCGCTCCACGGGCACGTGCGCCGACGGCGGCACGTAGCGCGAGGCCACGGGCGTGGCGCCCGCCAGGTAGCGCGCGGGCGGCAGGCGCGCGCGGCGCGGCGAGCGCTCGGGCGAGCCGGCGGGCGCGACGGGCGCGGGCGACGGCGGCGACGGCGGCCCGCCCGGGTAGCGGTAGGAGGGCGGCGGCGGCGGCGAGTGGCGCGCGCTCGCGGGCGGCGCCACGCTGAAGCGCTCCGCCGCGCTCGGGAAGCGCTCGCAGCTGTAGCGGGCGCCCTGGCCGGCAGCGAGCTGGCCGTGCTGGCCATGCCCGTGCGCGTGCCCTTGCCCGTAGCCGTGCTCCTCGGCCGGCATGCTAGCCGCGCCGTCAGGACATCTGGAACAAATGCATTCGTGTGAATCCTCGTTATTTTGCCAATTTGGGTATTTTTATTTGTGTATTTTTTCCATTCTAATAGCATAGCTATCAATGTACAAAAACAAATTTCATCCATAGTTTTCGGGTTTCGAAACATGCACATACAAAATGGTTCACAAATGACGATGAGGCATTAGAACATCTGTTCTTTGACTGTCCCCTCTACGACAGAAGCGAATTCCCTCAAAATATTTGTGAAAAATATAATACGTTCCCTCTTAATGTAAATTTTTTACTCGCCCAGAATGATTTGGATACTTATTTACTTCTCACTAAATTCTTAAGGACAAATAATAAAAATATTTGAATTTGTTTAATATGATTTGCCAATTTAAATAATAAGTCTAATTATTAATCTCCCTCTTTACTTTTGGCCCAAAATTTCATGTTATGTTTACGTTTAATTTAGGCGGTAATAATATGTTATTGTCACATAACTCTTTCATACTGATTTCAACTACCTCACATTATATTATAATTTTTCGTGGGTATGGTTTTTTTTTGTCGTTCACTGAAGCGTATATTCTTTGAATTTCTTATTCTTGTTTCTAAGAGCCAAAATCATTCGCAAACGAGTGGAGGCGTATAAAAAAATAAAAAAACGGTTCGCAGTTGGAGTCACATCACCTTGATGTCACACGTCATGTCCGCCGAGAGCGCGTCTCACAAACATCGCGTACGAATATGACATGGTAACGTAATACGTGCCGTTTATCTCATAGGTTTTTAGGTAAATCAAAATATGAGAATCGGGGGAATGCGTTCTGACCTTTCTTCATACAAACATATTCCCGTATTTTCTCCCTGGATTATGACTAGAGCAATGTTTGACATACTATAGATATTTACTATTGGCGTGTCTCTATCGTTTTAATAAAGTATTTATTTTTGATCCTCTTTCTCAAAATAGAAGCAAAACTGTGACATATTTTCATTTTTAAAATTTACAACTCACGCTAAAGACATCGATGTAAGACATAATATACTTTATTTATTTTTTACACGTGGTTACACTGTGGAATGTGACTTTGCAAACGTCAAACGGCAAACAAATGAAACCACGTGACAACATGATATTGGTAAACGCAACAAAATAATATCGCTAAACAGAATCTTGAAATAATAATAAGATTTTACGTTACAAGTGCTAGTGTTCATTATTATATTTTGTACCTTTAACATTATTTTTATATAACTGTATTTTTTTTTCTTGTTCTTTAAACTTATTTTATTTTATTTTCTTTTTTTATTACTATATATATATATGTATATGTATTTTTACATGTATGTATTTTTTTATTTGCAACTTCTAAGAGTCAAACATCTCTCAATTTTAAAATTGCTTTTATTTTGATACCTATAATCTACCTAATCAATAGCTCACATCACTGCGAAAATTTTGTATTGACTTGTATTGCAACTGTTTTCCAAATAAATAAATACGCAGCGATTGGTGTACCAATGCAGTACCCTATGCACCCTTAGGTGCGGAAATCATCAAAAGTGAAATTGATGATGATAATGATGAGAAACTGTTGGTATAAGTTAAAAATTCGACCAAACAACATTTAAGTGCAAACATTTGTAAAGTAATCCTTTCTTTCTCGGATATTTTTCTGGCACCTAGAACAGTCTGGCATTCTAGAACCTTTCCCGAGATTTTAACGACAGCATTGAAGCGTACAAAATAATAAAAATATAAGCGGCATGTCGAAGTTTATCAATAAATAACATTTGTCAGAGGGATCGTTAATGTTTTCGCTGAGTGTAAGTTTAGTCGGCACACGGGAAAATAATGACTATGTAAGTATAACAGACATCTCAAATAGAGCGGTGTTGGAATGGGGGGCTAGAAGAGGACGGGGAGAATCCCATAGAAGCAATATAATTTTTATGACCTCAGATATTGCGCTCTGCAAGATAAACGACCCAACTTTTTCAAAAATTATGTGAAGTAAGTAATCTTAATATATTTTTAAAAATTTTATGACCACGTGTAATAACTGTTTTTTTAAAACGTAAAAGATTAATGACTTCGTGAGATCGCACCCTCTTTTTTTAATAACTTCGTGCGTGACGTCACTAATTCTTTTTTTATTATTCCTTATTTTTTGTTCTTTTTTTTATTTTTTGTATTTATTTTTATTTAAGAAGGTAAACATGAACAGAAAACAAATAAAAGGAAACATTATGAAACCCACTAAACCGCGAAACCGGCTTGTCAGCCGGTTTCTTATTTTTCCTTTACAAAAAGAAACGATAGAGAAATTATATAATTTAAAAAGTAATATAAACATTATAAGGAACTAAAAGCATACGTATTTTTACACGAAATTTATTTACAAAAAAACAAATAGATAATTGTTTACATAAAATAATAATCAATATAAAGCCTTGTTACATATGAGCAATTTAATTATTTTTCCATACTTGTTAACATACCTCGGTACTGACAAGCTTTCACGTTGTGCTGGCCTTGTATTTAAAATTAATTTATTAATGCTTCCGGATTATTACATTCATTTTACAAAAATAATACCTTTTTTTAATTATTTATACTCTGTTGTTGATACTTATATTTTTTACACTTTTGAGTATTTTGTTTAGTTTTGTCTGGTAGTTTATTGTTTAATTTCAGTCCCTGATTTATTAGTTTAGATTGTCCTTGTCGTGTTTTTGAATGTTGTATGTGATATTGTTCTGATATTCTTGTATAATATCCATGTTTATTACAATTTTTTTCAAGTTTTACTTCTTTCTCTACAATGATATCAGTGGCTAACTTATAAATAAATTTTAAAGATTCTAGTTGAAAAAGTTCATTAACATTTAATTGTTTAGTTTTTTTAAAGAGTTCTTTAGTTGGTGTTATAGATAAAGGGGGTCATATATTAGCTTCAATATTTTATTTTGCTGTCGTTGTAGTCTGTTTAGGTCATTTTCGTTTCCTGTTCCCAAAATTCGCTCTTAGGAAGAGCAGTTAGTAACTTTTCTAAACATGAAAAGACGTACAATTTAGACATCTTTAACGACTCAGCTCTCTGCTACAAACGGAAGCTGAGTCTTATAGATTTTAATGTTTAGTATTACTAATGTTATTATTGTTATTATTGGAGCACATAGGGGAATTTGATTATGTGTGCCCTACTTCAAAGTTTAAAGTTACTGTAATATTAATATCATTTAGCCTCTTTGAAAATAAACAGAAACAATTAATACTAAACTAGGTACTACCAGAATACACACTACATAAACATCACATCTTATACACATCACTCCATACACCTCACTCCACGCACTACATTTCCTACTCACAACAATAAAAACACAATCACTAGTAAATTCACACAAAGCACAAATTCTTCTTACATCTTGTTGTACTGTTAGATAGTTGTTTCATATATTGTGTTGTGTACGTAATTGGTGCTGTGTTAGGTTTATTTTTTGTTCGTAACATTGTCTAGATTTATATTAACATTGCACTGTGTGCACAACATTAAATTTAAACAAATAAACAAATAAACATAGTTGTTGCATATTTCAGATTTGACGTAGGCTTTATACATAAGATTTTTTCCGTTTTCGGAACAAAGTTTTTGATTTTTGCAAAAGACTCAATAATGTTGCTGATTAAATTATTGATGTGAGCTGTCCATGTCAATAACTGTCAATTGTTAGTCCTAAATATTTAACATGTTCAATTTCAATTAGTAGTTTTTCGTTTATGTAAGCATCTATTTTATGTCATTTTTTTCTAGATTAAAAATTTATAATATTACATATTTTTAATGAAGTGTAAGTCAGTTTGTATTTTGTCCTTCGGTGAGTTGTCCTGATTAGTAGGTTGGCTTTTCGGAAACCAGAAATCTATTACAACCTTATCATTGGTTGATTATGGAGAACTTGTGGCGTCATTTAAAATACTTTTTTTAATTTTTTTAATGCGTTTTAGAGAAACTTTACGGTACAATTAAATATTCTTATTTTTACCGCGTGTAAGAAAACCTTTTTTTTTTAATTATTGATTGAGGTTTATGGTATCCTGTCTCCACCCAATAAACATCTATTTAAAATTCTATGTACATAGATATTAACTTTTATTAGAAACTAGATAGTTACAAATGGTATTAGCTGTAAATATGTTATATTTTTACATGTATATACTTATTATATTAAATAATAACTTACTAACTTTTATATATTTTATTACTAACACATGTGTAAATATGTATAAAAAAAGCTCGACACTGGCCAGAACACCCGAGTTGAGAGGTGAAAAAGCCATAAAAAACGAAGAAGAAGAGGTTTTGGGTAGATATCGCTCAAAGAAGGGGATACGTCAGTAGTCTCCTATAAAGATTTTGTTTATGTATTTAAACTGCATTCTATATCATAACTCAAATCAGCTAAATTTAAACTTACTACAGTGTACTTCTGGGGATGCGATAAATTAAAGTCATATTTTTAACGCCTCTGTAAAACTTGTTTTACGGTGTGAGCGTTCTTTTGGAGAAATAGTATCTACACTTTATGTATATTAATACCTATGTCAGATCATAAGTCTAGTTAATGCCCTTATTTACTTATCTCTTTCCCGAAAAGGCTCGTCAAATATTCATATGTTTAAATGTCTAGTCGATCCTAATAAACCCTCTTAACTCTTTAAGGCCCAATGTTTCTTATTCTAACTAAAAACATGTTTATAACATATTATATATAAACGTTCCTTTGTATAGTAGGGCCAATTTAATAGGTCACATTTGACACTTCATCAAAATTCAACAGCATAACCTTGTAAGAGCGGTAATAAAATATTATTAATTTTTTCGAATTTAGAACTGCACAATTGCTTAACTTTTTTCAACTACGATTACATATTTATTGTAATAATGACAAAAGATGGTAATTTTATGATTTACTTTCACTAATAAACCATTCTAAACATAATAAACTTTTTCTGTTCTAAACGTCGTTACAATGTTGCATCAGTGAACCCTTTTTTCTTTTTAAACACTAGGGATGTTACCAAGAAAAATCGAATGTTGATAGTTTTGTTAAATTATGTACTTATCTTATTTTGTTCCTTAAATTTACGATAGAAAATAATAATGGGACAGGGATTCGACTTATGATTTTTAAAATAAAATTACAGTACCCATAAGTACTTTTTCATAGCATCAGAATTCAATTCACATATATTATGTTTGAAGTCCGAACCGATTTATTCACTTTAATCGATGTTTTTAAGCAGGTTACCTCACTATGAAGCTAAAACCGAAAAATGTCAAATGTGACCTATTAAATTGGCCCTACTATAGTTCATTTCTTCATGGTAGGGACGATGTTAATGTATTGCAGAACGATGCGAACCTAGGAACTTTAATCCGTGAGACCATGACACTAACCACTGGATCACAACCAGCTTTTAATACAACTAACGTGTTTTTCTTAAAATTAAGTCATTGTTAAACATTGAGCTTTCTGTACTCCATAAGCAAGTAAAGCGTCACAACATAATATAGATATATTATAATATTATGTACAAGGGTGATGAAATAACGTCATTACGGAAACAAATCTGATTACTTCTGTTTACGTCGGCTTGATGAAGGCATTTTACTCTTGTATGGGGTAACCAAAAACAATCTAAAATGTGGAAATACGTAAAATATATTAATAATTCATTTTCATCATACCCTTAACTCTTGTGTGGCTATGATATCTCATAAGTCTATATAAATCAGCATTATATCTCCACTGCTAGATAAAGGCCTCTTCCAAACGTCACCATCCTTTCATCATCCATGTTTTACCGACTATCGAGGCAATGTCATCGACCCATCTTTTCTGTGGCTTTTCAACACTTCTCGTTTATTGAAGACGACGCTCCAGACCGCCAGCTCCGTACGAGCTGTGCCAGCGTCTCGCGACCGCCAGCTTCACCAGGGTTTCAGCACTCATTACGCCCCATCATCAGCAGGTTAGTGAAGTTGCGCAACCTGCCTTCCTTACAATTCAGTCCACTTACTAAATTTTCCTCCTCTTAGGACGAGGTATTCTTCACACCTCGTCCACTCCTCAACACTTGTATTTCTTGGATATATATTGTAGTTAAAATTTCATTTAATATTCGCCTTTACTTTATTTTTCTGCATCTTAAATATCAGCTTTACCTTTTTCGTGTAAATTAATTAATCTAAATTGAGCATTTTTGTTATTTCATAATATTAATCTGTAGTTCTAGTATATTCATTTAAATTAACTGTTACTTTAAGTTATAAAGTTTATATTTGAAGCACTAACTTTGTGGTTATTCATTTTAATTAAATAAATAAAACAACTTTGTTTTTAACCACTAATTTTTATTTTTCACCGACCGGTTTCAAAGCAAACAATCTTCTTCGTCAAGGTTTAGGTAACTAATGAATTGATTCCTTTTTTTATTTTATTTATTTATTTATTTCGAATACAAACAGATGTACAGGTTAAATGAATATTTTTTTAAAAAAAATTATATAAAATGTATACATAGTAGGGCCTGCCATCCAATTATATGTATTCACTAAATACTACTGTAATAAAGCGACGACGGCTTGAAGTTTAAACTATATAAATAATAAATAGACTATATATTAAAATAAGATAAATATGGACAAAACAAGGAGATAGTGGAAAGGAAAAGAAGGACATTGATAAGGAGTGGTAAAGGATGATTGAAGGAAAGTGAAAGTGGAAAATTGCATTTGATTTAATGATTAAACGAATTATGAATGAAGAGCATGAATCAAGCTTATTAATTCTCTTCTGTACATATTGTATGGAGTGTTAAATATATCAAGACTATTAAATTTTTTGTTAAATGTTTCACATATACGAGGGATTGTAGAATGTTTCCGATGATTAGTTTTAAATTTACGAATATAGAAAATATCAGAGAGTCTAGTTGGCCTGGAGGGGACACGGTAAGCAAGTAGATTAATGAGTTCCGGGGAATCGAATTTATTATTGACAATTTTATAAAGCAGGATCTGATCAAACATATCTCTTCTGTGTGCTAATGAAACAAGGTTATAAAATTTTAATGAAGCTAAATAATTTGGAAAATGCAAATGAAATTTGTATTCTAGTTTTTTCAGGAATTTTTTTTGAACATTCTCGATTCTATTAATATTTAATTTATAAACAGGAGACCAGATAGCAGTGCAATATTCAAGATGGGGGCGTACGTATGTTATGTAAAGCAATATAAATGAACCTAAATTTTTAAAAGATTTACACAGCCGCATGATAAATCCAGTCATTTTGTATGCCTTGTTAATTATAGTTTCTAAATGACTATTGTAATTTAAGTTTGAGTCCAAAATAATTCCCAAGTCACGTATTTCGTTTACTTCTCTAATTGTATTTTCATTTATCATATAGTAATATTTTATTTTATTTTTATTACGAGTGAAAGATATTTTGTAACATTTAGACACATTGATATAAAGTTTGTTTACAACACAGTAATTCGATAATGCATGTAAATCTTGTTGTAACTTTGCACAATCATCTCTACACTTGACTTTAAGGTAAATTTTTTTATCGTCAGCATAACAAAGGTAATGGGCATTTTTGAAACATAACTGAATATCATAAATATAGGCATTAAATAAAAGTGGCCCAAGATGTGAGCCCTGTGGTACACCAGACGGAATGGAGATGAAATCAGATTGATATCCTTCAATCATAATTGACTGAAGTCTATTATCTAAGTAAGAGATAAACCATCTGTATAAGTCACCGTGAATTCCCAGATATTCTAATTTACGCATAAGAATTCGGTGATCCACCTTATCAAACGCTTTAGAATAATCTGTGTATATGACATCAACTTGCGTTCTGTCATCCATATTGGAAGTGACGTATTCGGTGAAATTTACCATATTGGTTAATACAGAAGAAAGAAATTAAGAAAGAATTGAAATGGGACGGTAATTTTGAATATTATTTTTAGATCCAGATTTGAAAATAGGGACTATTATTGCTTCTTTAAATTTTGTAGGGAAAGTTTTTTCGTTAATTGATCTATTAAAAATAATAGTCAAGGGTAGTGACAGTGAGTGCGCGCATTGAAAAACGAAAAAAGGAGCAATCTCATCATTTCCACTTCCCTTGTTTGGGTTAATGTTGAGCAGATATTTCGTTACCTCTTTTATCTCAAAAGATGCATTACCAATTTAGTCGTAATCATTGAGTAAATTTGGCGTAGATGAAATATTAAGAGGTTGATCATTAGTATTATTGCTAGGTGATTCATAAGATGTTTTAAAATATTTTAAGAATAGATCGCAGATCTCCTTTCCCCCTGTACCAGATGTCTCTCCATAATGCATAGTTTGAGGTATATTACCTCTTTTGTTAACATTTTTTGCAAATGACCAGAGTTTCTTAGTATTACTTGGAATTTCTCCCTCTACTTTGG
The DNA here is from genome assembly GCF_059751315.1 of Micrasema longulum. Taxonomy (NCBI): domain Eukaryota; kingdom Metazoa; phylum Arthropoda; class Insecta; order Trichoptera; family Brachycentridae; genus Micrasema; species Micrasema longulum. The sequence goes on from NW_028277301.1 coordinate 329,195, forward strand.
CAATGTATATCGCGTAACATTCTTTTTGCTGAGTTTTTTGACGTGATCGGAGCATTGAAAATTCTAAGTAATCGAGTGGGTTTTGATATTTAATCCATCTTCTATGAACTTTGTGTTTATTTTTTATTATCTTGATTAAGGCAGATGAGTACCAAACGGGATATTTGTTTTGTTTAATTGACTGCTTAGGAATAAACCGTAAAATAGTATCTTTGAGTATTACATAAAAAGCGTTCACGGAATCATCAATAGACTCAGCATCGATTAAAACCGACCAATCAACCTCGCGTAGATAAGAATTTATGATTGAGTAATCCGCCCTACGAAAAAGAGTGATTTCTTTATGCGGTATAATTAGAGAGGGAGATACTTCTATTCCGATGTCTATATGTAATGCTGGATAATGAGTATCTTCAGTGATAAGAGGTGCATCAGAATGCGTTACGCGGCAATCAATATCAGAAATAATTAAGTCGAGAAGCCTTCCATTTACATTACGGATATTGTTAAATTGATTAAGTTCCGCGTATGATAACGTGTCTACTAAATGCCTGCTAGCTTCATTACATGATGTATCAGAAATTAAAAGAGCGGAATCAGGTTGTGGAATCCAATCCAATGTTGGCATATTGAAATCTCCCATAACAAATATCAGGTCTTCGGGATTTTGATCTCGTAATTTAGTTAAAACAGAGAGAAATGAATTTACAGCAGTGTCGTAATTGCGTCCTTGAGGAAGATATACGCATGCAATATGAATGTTCTTCTTAGAGGTAAGTCTGCAGGCAGGAATGGTAACCCAAATGCTCTCTGCTGAACATGCTAAGTCATCCTTAGCCTGAGGGTGAAGATCTTTTTGGCAGATGATCATCACTCCTCCTCCCCTTGTTTGGTTACAATCGTCATATTTTTTATCAGCTCTTAGTATACAATACCGACTGGAAGGAGCAATTTCTTCATCTAAAATACTGCTATGGAGCCAGGACTCTGTAATACCGTATAAACAATAAGTATCATTTGACAACAGATTCTGGTAGAATATTTCTAATCTACCACGAATGCTTCTACAATTTTGATAATATGCCGTGAAGTTCATTGCGAGTGTTGAAATATTAAAATATTAAAGATAGTAAATTCAAGCATTTTTATAGAGCCCCAAAAGGTAAGTAACTGTAACAGTGAGTTAAGCAAACAAGAAATAAATATTCTCGTACCGGTAAATAGAGTTATATGAATATAATATTTTTTTGCATACGTACAACTAATGTAATCACGTAAGGTTATAAATATATTATAATAAAACTGTACAGAACATGTGTTTTTTTTGTAAATATTTATATAAAATTTTAAGGTAAAAAAAAATAATATGATACATAATTTGCTAAATAAGCATAATATCTGATTTATTACCCGGCGTACATGTATTGACTCAAATAAAATTAAATATGTATTTGTATGCAGTAGAAGTGTGCGTAAACAATCCAGTAAATCAAAACAGACGTAAGTAGTACTTTTACTGTCATTGAATATAAAAAATGCGAAACACTTTAAGTTTATCGAGTAAAGTACAAAAAACATACTTGCGTTTACAATTATTAGTCTATTGATATAGATTTTGTAAGCGCTAGATAATTGACTGTTAACATTATAATAATAAAATATTATAAAAACTATGCGATAGTAATATAGACGGAGATGTAGCGTATTTGAATTGCACGAGTTATTGAGTGAGTTAGAATAGTATATATAAATTACGATGCCAGAGAAAGAGTAAGAGATACACTGATATTCCATGCGTTTAAAAGAGAAATAATAAGCTTGTAATGCAGCGCGGTAATCAAATGCAACAGATTGAGGAATATGCGCAGGGATAAACAAACGTTGGAAAAGGAAAAAAAATGTAAGTGAATTACAATAATCGAAGACAAATAATTTAAAGATAACGTAGATAAGTATTAAAATAAAAGAATCAAAATAATAAAAATTAAATGACACATTGTGTGTTTCAAAAATAATACAGGTACCTATATTTACCAAACTCAAAATACCTAACGCAAAGTAAACATCTGTATTGATGACAGGGTGGGGGAAAGGAAGGATGACGGGGGTTATGGTTTTATTTTTATCATGTTCACTAAATACTACACGTGGACCCAATAAATCAAGTGGTTTTTTTTTCTTACACGGATTGTAATTTGATATCATTATTTTCGAATTAAGACAGGAGAGGACTAAAAGAAATATCGTTTATTTGGTTATTAATTATTGTTTTCTTATTATGAATCGCTTTTTTAATTTCTAAGATTTCTAAGTTGTCTAATTTTAATATTTTATTTTCATCATGAAGTACTTTTAATCCAGTGTCTAAAGACATTGAATTTATGATTATTTTCTATCAATTGATTTGCGAATTCAGAAAAATTATTATTATTTAAGCATCTTAAGTGTTCTTTTACTCTAATATTAAAGTTTCATTTAGTTTTTCCAATGTAGATTGAATCGCAATCATTACAATTTAATTGGTATATTCCAGATTTATTATATTTATGGACTTTGTCTTTGTGATTTTTTAACAATGTTCCTATATTATTAGTTGTGTAGAAAGCCCGTTTAATGTTTGATGGTAGGGAAATTGATAATTGTTTTGAAAAAATGTAATTTATAAAAAGAATCCGCCTCCATTGTTTACGTGGGTTTGCTTTATTTACTGTGGGAGTCGAATATAAATATTTGTTTATAAGTTTGCGTTTTTGTTTTTGATTTAATATGTTATCAATTAAGTTCTCATTACATCCATTATTATTAGAAATCTGTTTTATAGTATTAAGTTTTTTTTTTTAAATTAGTATCATCTAGTGCAGAGGTTCCCAAACTTTTTTGTGTCGTAGACCCCTTTCCATGTTTTTCGGTTTTTGGTAGACCCCCTACTTACCTGATATTGATTTTTCATAAATTTCTAACTGTAGTGAAGTTTAGTGTTAAAAACTTCAAGTTAAAATAAATGTTAAGTTTTATACATTTATTAATTTAATTTAAATTAAAACCACTCAAAATAAAATTTTGTATCTGTTATATAAAATCAAGGTAACATAAAATAAACTAAGCAACAAGTAAATGTTTTTAGTGGGAAGGACAAACCTGATGCTTTAATAATAAATTATCAACATTTGGCGTCAATTTTGTCAGGTTTAATCTTAAACCTCCTCGGCCAATGATGTCCAGTCTGTTTCTTTTTCTAATCGTTAGGAGATTAATAACAGCGCTGAACCCCCTTTCCACTAGGTATGACGATGGAAAAAAAATTAAAAATTTGCTCGCTACAATAAAGGATAAGTAACGGGTATGTTTTTTTGCAGCCAGAAGTACAGAAGTACTATCAGTGTATGTTAAGATCCACTATCGTGGACCCCCATTTTTATTTTATGGATCCCCAACATTTTTGTACGTTGACGTAGACCCCTTGCAGGTTGTCATAGACCCCTGGGAGTCGATATAGACCACTTTGGGAATCACTGATCTAGTGGAATGTCAATTAACCTACGTATCATTGAATGGAATGCGTAATGTTTATGGGCAATTGGATGATTTGAAGAATTGTGAATAATTGTGTCTATATATGTTGGTTTACGGTATATATCAAAATCTTTTTTTTTATTATTGTTAAAGACAAGTCAAGAAAGTTTCATTTTTATATTTTTCTATTTCTGAAGTAAATTTTATTTCTTTACGTAATGAATTTTGGAAATTTAGAAATGTCTGAAATTCTCGATCCGACCCTGTAAATAAACAAAAAACATCGTCCACGAAACGGCGCCCTAATTTGATACGTTTGATAAGTGGTGTTGTGCTTAAAAATATTTCATTCTCCAGTTCATTCATAAATATGTCAGCAAATAACAGACTAGACGGTTGACCCATTGGCAAACCCTGTGTTTGGCTATAAATAACATTATTATACTGAAAATAGTTTTGATCTAAACAAATTTTACAAAATCTACATAAATCAGAAATCAGTTTTTTATCCAAATCTGAATTGTTAAGTAATTGAGAGATTATTTTTTTTGTATCTGTAATTGAAATATTAGTGAAAAGGTTAACTACGTCGAATGAGATTAGTTTCGTATTATTTGGAATTTCCATATCTTTCAGTATATCAATGAGTTGAAAGGAATTTTGAAGTGTGTACTTTGGTTAAAAACTTTTAAATTATTAATTACATTTGAAATAAAAGAAGCAAGTTTAACTGACGCATTATGATATGATACTACTTGACGAATTGGATTATTTTCTTTGTGTATTTTTAATAAACCAAATAAAAAAACGGTGAAAAATAAAAATTAGTGGTTAAAAACAAAGTTGTTTTATTTATTTAATTTAGTTACTTTAAGTGTTTAAAATAAATATTATTTTATTATAATATCCGCTGGTTACCCCAGCACCATATTATATTAGGGTGGGACTGAGGCCTAGGCGCTGAGAGAATTATACTCTCGTATAATAATTGTATATTCCGTACTCCGGATGCAGTGCGGCCATATTAAATTATAAATTTTATTTCCTTCTTCCTCGGGCGAAGCGCCGTCCATTGCTAAGCGAGTCTAATTATTTCTGATTGCTTGTACACAACTTTATTAAGGCTTGAGTTAATAGGCACCTGGGACTAGGTAGAAAGTAGAAAGATTCCTCTCTGCCAGCGAGGAAAAGTGAACAAGACTTTTTTATATCTAGTTGTGACAAACTTTAGTCGTTTATGACTCTGGAAGTGACAAACTAAACTTTATTCTTCAATATTTATAGTTACTTAAATCCTTAATGACAACTACTGGGTTTATCCCCGGGGTTGGTATTCCAAACGCTCTCTCGGCCGTAGAAAAACCATTTATCTAGCGTATTTACATACAAAATACACGAGATAAAGTGTTTTCAACGTCCGCGAGAGCGGTTCAAAATACCACCTCTGGGGAGTTTATTAAAATTTATGTATTAAACTCGAATATACAAATCGATTTCTTTTTTTTATTTAGTCTTAAAATAGTACAAACTTATTAAATGAATGTCCTAATATTAACTTATATCTAACTATTATTAAAACATATACTAATTATTAACATATCTAAACATTATACGTACACTTGAAAAAAACTTCTATAAAGCGAACTCAAATAAGATTAGTTTTTTAAAACCGAACTTATCTGCTAAACACATGTTTTTCAACTTACAATTAAATAAAATAATATTTTTTTGTTCTCTTATTTCTAATGTTATTTCCTTATAATATAGCTGTGCAGCTCGGTGCATCAACGAATTCTGTGTATTTGTCTTCTTACAAAATGGCAGCCTTACTTCATTTTTATTTCTTGTTTCATATCCGTGTTCACATTGATTAAAAAAAGCCTTTTTAGTCAACTCTTTTGTGGTATAACCATTAAATCAATTTGTGAACAAAAAACATTGCATTAAAATATATCAGTTGACGTATTATCATCATTTTTGTTTGTTTCAGCATCCATTTTATCCTAGTGTATCTATTCTTTCTTAAAATTACTCTCATAACCTAATTCTGCAGAACAGAAAGTTTATTTTTATCCCCTTTAATTTTAATTGTATTTATTAGAAATATCAACAGTAAGTAAAAAAAATATAACAAACAAAATATATATAGAGAATAAAACCTATGACAGAAATACATCAAATACTCGTACAATACATGCTAGTGTGTTTGTGTTAGTGTAAGTGTGTGAGAGGGTAGGTGAGTGGGTGTTATAATGTAATGAGGGTGGATATGTGTGTAAATATTATTGCGCAAGTGTCAAAAATTTATAAAATATTAAGAATTATTTATATTTTAGTTTAGTTTATATTTACACCTGAGGATGGGTAATACTGATTACCCAAAACTAGTCGTGTATTTAACTCTTGTGTGGTAAATTTACAAAGTGTTTTATTTTAAATAAATTCAAAATGTTTTTCCACAAAGTAAATACTGAAACAATAAATAATACAGCATAAACATTCTCATTTTTACTGTAGTATTGCTACGCCATAAATGTAATTTAATTGTTTTTTTTCGGTTATTACTGGGGTGGATAACACGTCAGATATCTCCATGCGCCAGGCCTACTATTTACGAAACCACTTCGGGTGGATTCCGAAACACCCCGAACGGATAACGCTTCGGGTATTTATGAATAAGCCACCGGGCGCGCGATACCCAGATACAACGTGACCTGTAGATCAACACTCGCAGCAAGGCAGAACCGAGCTCGTAATGATTTTCAACATCATTGCATAACAAATTACCGTTTCTATGGATACACACCAAAGATAAACGGTAAAATTCGATTTACTCAATTATTAGCAGCTTCCAGTGCTGCCATTTGTTCTTGATTTTCTCTTTCCACTCACCATGAGGATCTTCCTTTCGAAGTACACAAAGTTATCTCGCACTTCTCAACCACCTTCCTGGTCCCTAGTTAGTCAACTTTTCTACGTGTTGAGAACTATTTTAGACCCCGACGGATAGAAAGGTCAAAGACTCATCCAAATCACCCTTTAATGAAATATTATCTGCAAACCCTCATTGAAAATTTGGCAATTATCTTGGGAGATATCTTTATCTTTACCCTGAAAAGTCTTGAACCTTTAAACTCTCTGCCAACCCCTATTTAACGTAAGTTCAAACGGCTTTGTTTAATAATTATGTCAATCATTTTCATAGTTCATATAACTTTCTTGCGATTCGCACACATTCTGATGCAAAGGGCACTACATTTTAACACGAAATATAAATATTTCAACTCACAATCATACCCACAAAGGTTAAATATGGTAAGTCGTAAATCAGTTTTGAAATTTCGTTTGTAATAATCGTTGAGTTAGAATTGTTTTCTGTACCTGTTAACAGATGCAGGGCTGTTGCAGGGTGCGGGGCGGGGGCGGCGCCCTAGCAGAGGGGGCGCGGCGCCGCCCGAGGCCCCACCACCATCAGTGCCTCATGGTCCACCAACTGGAATAAAAAAAACCGTTTTAATCGGTACAAATCATATTTCTTTAAACTGAATATAACGCTAAGCAATTAATCAGTTTGTTTCTTTTTTGGGTGATACCATGTGTGTTGGATTTGTTCCGACGTTTCGGCTACGATTGCAGGAGCTATCTTCAGGGTAAACTCAGGTATCACCCAAAAAAGAAACATATTGATAACAGTGACCGTGAAAACCTTCGAACCTATTTAACTATAAATAAAATTCTTAATTTTTTTAAGATAGCTCTGCTGAAAGATAATTTCAACAGTTTTTATATAAAAAATTATGTTAATTGTTATTCTGCGTTGTATTACTGTCAATGTTGGTCGTTTTGCTCATGACGTTTACTAAGTTACGTGTTTTCGTAGATTTGTGAGATATTCAAAACAAATGTTGGAGAACTAGTCTTTCTGCACGATTTAAGACCATTTCGTATTTCCATGAAGTTGTTGAAATATTCCAAGAACAATAAAGTGAATCTTCTCGATTCGCTTAGAAACTCACTAAATATTAATCCAAGGGCTAAGGGTTTGATTTGCCAGGCTCTTTATAGACCTGGGCTTGGGGGGCAAGAGCTATTCACAGAGACCCGTCACCATAAATCTTCACAGGTCGCAGTAATGTCAGGAGCTTGCATAGCACTGACCCCCACCACTAAAAATAAGAATAAGGGTTATATTTTATAAAACTTATCACAAAAAAATAACGTTAAGGTGATTAAAGATATAATTCAGGCGTATTGATGTATCGTTTATTGGATAACACCGATCTACATCTATTTTCTTTAAAAAGTATCAACAATATTTTGAGTTTGTCCAAATTTTTGTAGACGAGGACTGGATTCAACTCCCTGGGGAGCTGTTTATATTAACATTTTACAACAGAGATGAACATTGTTGATAAATTACCTGGTCCATGAAGAAGTATAGAAATTGAAAAAATAACATTTTCAGGCGTTGCCTAGTATGTAAGTGAAATAATTCAATTAGATGAATCTCACCCGCATAAATAAAGGTTTCAGCTCTTTAACTTCACAAACATCAACAGATGGAGGAATTGAAGGAATATAGATGTTCAAATATAGGCAGAATGGTGAATGTTACACAGTGTGTAAAGTGGCCACTTAAACCAGCCATTGACAGGTCATAAGCCCTGTAGATGCCTAGACTTCTGTATTACCTTCTCTTAAATGTTCTTCATCTCTGTTGTAAAATGTTAATTTAAAAAGTATGTTTAAAATTATCTGGCTGTGTTCACTTTAATTCACACAATACTGCATACAACCTCTTAGACAAAAAAATATTGAAATCTGAGCATTTAAAGGACTTATCTTTCGTTGGCTAGTTTAAGTGATCACTTTACACGCTGTGTAACATTCACTATTTATAAACATATTACAACGGAGATTAAAAACATTTTTGAAAAAAAAATATGAAAGTCATTCGCGCGTTATATGACCTGTCACTGGCTGGTTTAAGTGGCCACTTTGCAATAGTATAACAAAAAAAGAACGGCAAAAAAAATTAAAGATGCGAATATTAATGTATGCAGAAAACAAGGAAGACCAAAAAGACACGGTATGACCAAATTCAGCAAATGGTCGAAGAGGGACACATCAAAAGTCGGAATAATCGTCGAGTGTGCATGAGATGTATTAATGTAGAGGTGCGAGGTCTGTAAGCAAAGAAAGAGTGATGTGCCGTTCTATTATCTCTGCCTACCCTTACGGAAAAACGGCCTGGTGGTTTTTTTGTTCATTAAGTCAAGTCAAGAAAATACGAAAAAAAAATAATTAGGAAACATAATGCGTCAGAATTTAATAACTTGTAGTATAGTTACTGAAATTATTTTTGTACAGCATAATGTAAGATACAATAATCATGGTTTATAAACAAAGAATTTCAATTTCTTTAAACAGGGTGTTCTTTAAACCCTGTCACATCCGAAACCACGATGATCAGTATGGACAAGAAGACATATTGGCACATTAAAATAAATTTTTAGAACGAATAAAATTTTAAAAAGTAATATATTAAAAAAAACAAATGGTTGCTAACTTCTGCAGGGATAAAACGAGGAGGGAGAGGGGTGAGTCTGACACACCGTTAACCGCGCGGCCGCGCCCCCCTCGCTTCTCCCCTGCAGAAGTGAGCCACCATTTGTTCTTTTTAATATTTTATTTTTACACATTTTCTTCGTTCTAAATATTATTTTAATGTGCCAATTTGTCTTCTTGCCCATACTGATCATCGTGGTTTTGGATGTGACAGGGTTTAAAGAACACCTGTATGTTGCATACCAGTAGCGTGCCTTACGGGAAAACATTGTTTTCCCTCTATATGAACAACTCCCTAGGGAGGAAATCCAGCCAGTCTGCAAGCATTTGGACATGCTCAAACATTGTTGAAAAACATTACTACTACTAGTTTATTTATTATAGAGTTATGCAATTTTTAAATGTACCATTTATTATTTTAGAATGTTTTTGAGTAACTTTTTTGATTTTTCTCTACGTAAATCCAGTAACCATTTTTTACAAATTTATTGAATTGAAACAATATTTTGAGTTTGTCCAAATTTTTGTAGACAAGGACTGGATTCAACTCCCTTGGGAGCTGTTTATATTAACATATTACAACTGAGATAAAGAACATTTAAGAGAAGGTAATTTATTTATTTATTATTTATTTATTTATTTTGTTTATTAAGAAAAACAACAGCAATACAAAGAAATATACACAACATTATAAAAAAAACATAAAATAAAGCCAAATCAGTTTTCCACATAAATACAATTATAAAAATCCAGTTCAGTTAAATATAATTTATGTGCATGTGTGCGAGTTTTTTTTTTGTGTGTGAGGATGCGTGTGTAAAAAAGTGGAGTGTGGTTTTGGTAGGTATGTGAATATGTGTGTGATTGTATATGGGTGTGAGGATAGGTTTAAGGACAGGGTAAGTGTGTATTTGATATGAGTGAATAGAAACAATTTAAAATTATAATGTAAAAATATAAATATATATTTTTTTTATAACGAAACATAATTTTTTTCAAATAATAGTTTTTTAATTTTGGTTTTAAAAGTGAGTTTACTGCAATTAAATATGTCTATGTTGTTGAAAAATAAATTATAATTACGCGTCAAGCGAATCAGAGGAGAGTTCTGAGCATAGTTGGTGCGAACTGTGGGTACATGGAAAAGAGATAGATTCGTGTGACGGGTGCGGTAGCCAGGTACGTTAAGGGCCAACTCAGAAACCAGAACAATAATAAATAAATATATAAATCTAGGCATCTACGGGTCTCTACAGAATCTCACCAGCATAAATAAAGGTTTCAGCTCTTTAACTTCACAAACATCAACAGATGGAAGAATTGAAAGAATATAGATGTTCAAATATAGGCAGAATGGTGAATGTTACACAGTGTGTAAAGTGGCCACTTAAACCAGCCATTGACAGGTCATAAGCCCTGTAGATGCCTAGATTTCTATATTACCTTCTCTTAAATGTTATTTATCTCTGTTGTAGTATGTTAATTATTGAATTGAATTCGAGTCATGGTTTAACGAGTAATTATAACTAGTAGTTTAAGTTTTTTTTACAACTGTCTAAATAAATACATTACAGGTAATTTTTATGACACGTGAATACTGTATACATAATTATAACACGTTACTTGGATATTTTGCTTGACGTCATTAATTTGTGTCTTTAAAGTATCCAAAATTGTACTGTATCATTAAAAATACGGCAGGTTAATTAATACGGGATCTCGCAAAATAAATTATTCGGGTGTATTTTGTTAACTCAATCCCTCTTCGGGCCTCACATCACTTGAAAAATATTTATTTTGAAAATATTATCCTCTTGCAAACCGTCATTAGTCCTGGACGATCATTTTTCACTTTGTGGGGGTGGGCGCGGTACAGGGCAATGGAGGCGAAACTGGGTCGGGCAAAATAGGGCGGACCGGTAGGATCCAGACCGCCCGCGCCCCGAAGCCACTATTCTACCGATTTATAATCACTACGTGATCTCCAGCTGTTTGAAAATTGACACATAATTCAACAGAAATGGAGAGCGTCTTCGGGAGCGAATGTGAAATTCGTTGTAGTCTATGAATATTCTCAGGTACACACTCTGAGTAAGTAAACGGAATGAAGAATGCCTCGTTTTGTATTGGGTGACGTGTTGCCTACCATTATTGAGTTCCTGTAGCTCAACCACAAATAAATATCGACTTGATTAAAAACATGCTAAGCATTTGAGCGATCACAATGAACAATAATGAACAAGCTTAAGTTATCGCAGTCATAAGTTAACGCGTGTTTAATCTCTAAGTCAACGCTCGTGTCAGTTTGTTTTCCTCGTACATAAATACAGTTCGTTGGCAAAAAATCGGCGTTTACTATAAAAAATAATACAATATATGTAAGCATATCCTGCTCATTAAGGATCTAGGTGTCTTCCATGATAGTAAATTATTTTTCGACCCCCATGTTGACAGCATCATAAAAAAGTCATCGCGTGCGCTTGGCTTTGTTATGCGTAGCTCTACGTCGATGGCAAAGACATGCAAAGATGGCAAAGACACTTAAAATCCTTTACTGTACATTAGTGCGAAGCAACTTAGAATATGCATCACAAATATGGAATCCTATGTACAGTGTGCAGATATCACGCATTGAAAATGTTCAAAAAAAAAGTTCATGTGTTTCCGGTTGAAACTTGAGTTTAAATCCGACCAGCATATTCATATATGTAAAAAACATCACCTTTTGCCTCTGCAAAAACGTCGTGAAATAGCGGGTATAATTTATTTACTTAAAATTGCCTCTGGTTCAATTGACTGTCCTGAACTACTATGCAAACTTTCTATCAATGTTCCTTCCAAAGTTTTAAGAAATAACCCTCTTCTTCACATACCTCTTGTTTCATCTAATTATAGGCAAAATTCATATTTATGGCGAACTTTAAATAATTTTAATGTCATAAAGAAATCATTTAACAAATAATCTTAATGACGTACGGCGTTTGCTTTCGAAATAATTCGTAGTATTTTTTCTTTTCTTTTGAATTTACATTTAATTACTATTCATTTTATGTTCGAGAATCTTTTTTAACCTACTGTGATGCTACTTGTAAAAACCTGTAATTGGCTAATTTGTTATTTGTTTTTTTTAATATATACATATATATATAAGATAATTATAGCTGTTGGTTATCCAAATAAATAAAATAAAATAAAATAAATATTGCATGTGCAAAATAGTAAGGAGTATTTAATACAAAAGGTGAAAATTAAATTACAAATACTTTGGCGATTGCTTTTCTTGACTTTCTTGACTATTTGGAAACTAGCATTTCAAACGTTATTTCCGGAGGACGATTTTTCTTTGATAGGTTACCGTTGACATGCGAGTATTGTGTATACCATAGGACATGTGGCGTTAGGAGTGGCCGTTTTTGACATAATTCATTTTAAATGGAATCGGCCAGTGCTCAGTGTTGACATTTAAATCATAATGGAATGTGAAATCTACTTAATGTCATTGTGATATTTTTTGAAAAGTATTGTATAAAAATAGTGTAGAATAAAGCTACGTATATCGCGAGGGTAAAAATAATTGTTATTTATGGGTACTAATTTTTTTTTTTTTGTAGATTACCTATAAAATAAATCATGGCTCGCCACTGCCACATCGTACTACAAGCATAGAGCCAGCTAGGTTGATGTTCGGAAGGCGTATTAAGACGACTTTCAACCTTTATATCCCGGAGAAGGAAGGAGAGGAGGAAGGAAGAATTAATCATGGCCAGAATCTTATGCAGACTTCGAAGGTCAAAGAAGGGCATTATTTTTGTGAGATTTTTTTATTTTTTCATATTTCATTTTATGTTAAAAAGTAATACCTAGTAGGAGAAGACCCGTGCTAAGGCTGACTAAAATATATGTTTATTTATATATAATACATACACACACGTGTGCACCCTTATAAACATACTTTATTTATTTTTATTTTATTTTATTTATTTCGAATACAAACAGATGTACAGGTTAAATGAATATTTAAAAAAATATATATATAAAATGGAAACATAGTAGGGCCTGCCATCCAATTATATGTATTCACTAAATAATACTGTAATAAAGCGACGACGGTTTGAAGTTTAAACTATATAAATAATAAATATGCCATATATTAAAATAAGATAAATATGGACAAAACAAGGAGATAGTGGAAAGGAAAAGAAGGAAATTGATAAGGAGTGGTAAAGGATGATTGAAGGAAAGTGAGAGTGGAAAATTGCATTTGATTTATTGATTAAACGAATTATGAATGAAGAGGATGAATCAAGCCCATTAATTCTCTTCTGTACATATTGTATGGAGTGTTAAATATATCAAGACTATTAAATTTTTTGTTAAATGTTTCACATATACGAGGGATTGTAGAATGTTTCCGATGATTAGTTTTAAATTTACGAATATAGAAAATATCAGAGAGTCTAGTTGGCCTGGAGGGGACACGGTAAGCAAGTAGATTAATGAGTTCCGGGGAATCGAATTTATTATTGACAATTTTATAAAGCAGGATCTGATCAAACATATCTCTTCTGTGTGCTAATGAAACAAGGTTATAAAATTTTAATGAAGCTAAATAATTTGGAAAATGCAAATGAAATTTGTATTCTAGTTTTTTCAGGAATTTTTTTTGAACATTCTCGATTCTATTAATATTTAATTTATAAACAGGAGACCAGATAGCAGTGCAATATTCAAGATGGGGGCGTACGTATGTTATGTAAAGCAATATAAATGAATCTATACATACAAATACCCACACACACACACACACACACATACATACACCCTCTTACATACATATGCACACATGCATATCAAGTCTTTACTGACAGAATGCATTAAGTCATTAAAACAAGTTCCGAGATAATCGCATTCAAAACTTTTTTTATTCTTTTAAAAATATTTAAAAAATTGAAAAAAACCCTTTAAATCGTTATTTCTCTGGAATCGAGCCCAGGACCTCATAATATAAGGTTCTGCTATATCGTTCAATGTTATTATCGAACAATATTACATCCTTTGTCTGAACGTTGTTACTAGTTCATGAAAATCAATATCCTAGGTCACTACCCTTTTGTTTTAAAAACAACCCTTACGAGTGCAACGACCTTTATTTGATCAAGAACCGTAAAAAAATAAAAAATGTGTGTTTTTATAGCTCTATTCGCATTTCGTTTTTATCGCCTAGTTGAAATATTAAATATAATCAGGACGAGGGTCGATCAAGAGATTATTTTAATAACGGATAGCTTATATTATAATGTTATTTTCGTAACATAACACCTCAAGGGCGCCTTACAAATTGATTGTATGAATATTTAATTTTACTAAAATTATATCGGATTTTTTCGTCATCACATGCTATAGATTTATCATCACTTCAGTCTCACAGTTTCGCACTTCGCAAATTCGCGTTTACCGAATTCAGTGCGCTGGTTGCGTACAGGTATAATAACTGTTCTTATCGTCGTAAATGTGGCTGACCTAAGCGTCAGACGACTGGCAGCTAGTTCATCTGGAATACATAGTTCTGGGGCAGAGTTGAGGAATGCTTTATACTTAAGCCAGCGTTTAAAATCTGATATTATTGACAGAGATATCTTAACCGATATTGAGACCATTTTTGAGAAGGAAAACCCTGTTCCCTGAAAATCCAATCATCGATATTTAAATTCCGTTGGCGAATCAATCCAATGATTAATGGCAGTATAAATTTATAATAAGCATCTCAAAAAAATAAAGAAATAAATTGTGTTAAAAGTGTTCCTAATAAGTACATGTTTTTAAAGTGTAAATGAATATTTGGAAGATGCATTTGGATAAATTAAAATACATTTTATGTTAATCATGTACTTTAAAAAAAAAATATTTTTTTTATCATAACTGTATTTTAACATATTACAACAGAGATGAAGAACATTTAAGAGAAGGTAATATAGAAGTCCAGGAATCTACAGGGCTTATGACCTGTCAATGGCTGGTTTAAGTGGCCACTTTACACATTGTGTAACATTCACCATTCTGCCTATATTTGAATATCTATATTCCTTCAATTCTTTCATCTGTTGATGTTTGTGAAGTTAAAGAGCTGAAACCTTTATTTATGCGGGTGAGATTCATCTAATTGAATTATTTCACCTACATACTAGGCAACGCCTGAAAATATTATTTTTTCAATTTCTATACTTCTTCGTGGACCAGGTAATTTATCAACAAGCCTGGACTTCTATATTACCTTCTCTTAAATGTTCTTCATCTCTGTTGTAATATGTTAATATAAACAGCTCCCCGGGGAGTTGAATCCAGTCCTTGTCTACAAAAATTTAGACAAACTCAAAATATTGTTGATAACTGTATTTATTATTTGTTTTTGGTCAAGCTGTCAGAAATTGCTTGTAGAAATAAGTCAGCCATTGAACCATATATACCTTTGTTTTATTTATTTTTTATTTATCTCATTGCATTTTTATACTATTTCATTTGTTGTATTTTATTAACATATACGGCAATATTGCCTTTAACAAAGCTTATAATATAAACATATTTGGATTATTTATTTTGTTAAACATTTACCATTTTATAAGTTTAAGACATACTTAAAAGGATAAATATAACACGAAAATGAGTAATTTATTATAGAAATAAAAGATGAGTGATACTTTAATCCACAAATTTGGTTTGTTGATGATCCTTAAGATAAAAATAATTTTATTTAGTTTACTTTTATACAATTTTGAATTCTCTATCCTTACCTTTGTTTTGTATAATACCCTAAACTCCTTAATAAAGATACCAGTCTCGAAGATGTCGCGAAAGCGATGAAACCGGTCACTTACAAATTTGTGGATTTAAGAACTTAAATTTAACTCACATTGTAACAAGAGCAAAATAAGAGAGTGGCTACTCGATCAAGAGTTTATATATGAATAGTAGCTTAGGTGTAAATATTTTATTTTTTCATATATTTTCTTGTATTTAAAAAATAAATTTATATATTATTATTTGTATAAACATGTTTATTCTGATTTTTGCGGCTGTTAATTTTTAAATGTTATTCATTGTTTTTATAAATGTAAAGAATATTATTAAATCAGTATAAATATAATCTTCACCAACAAGCTACAAAAAGTGGCTTGGTGGGATTTTAGTTTTAGTAAAAATATAACAAGTGATTTTTTTTGTTTAAATTGTAAAAATGTATAATTATGCTATTAAATAAATAAATAAAAGTATCTCTCGTCTTTTATTTCTATAATAAACCACTAATTATGGTTAGTAAAGATTTTTAATTATGATTATATTTAAAATTATGTTAATTTGATTTATTACCATCTTAATAAATAAAAACATGTAGAGATTATTTTTATCAAGGGCGGTAGAATCATTAATAAAAAATATCCGTATGCGATAGGTAAACTACAGAATCTCCAAAAACCTAACTTTTCACAAAAGAACAATTAGTGATTTTTCGTAATTTACATAACTCGTATTTTTTTTTAATAATTGGCTTTCATATTTTTTTTTCTAAAATATATTGATACACATGACAAAAAAAAACTTTTTTTATTAAAGAAATTAGGAAAAAATGCTATTTGCCATGGCAAATAGATTTTTTTCGTGCTCTATTAAATTACATGTAATAGAGCACGAAAATTTTGATTTTGACATAGTTATAACTCAATTTCATGATATTAGGCGTTATCGTAGTTTGCTCATTACATACAGATTAATATAAATAAAATTTCGGCCTCGTGATGTAATGGTAAGCACGTTTGCCTACCATGCAAGAGGTCTCGGGTTTGATTCCCGACATGATTGATATAAAATATTTATTTAAAGGGGTGTTTTTACACAAGAATATTTCATGGTCTCTTGACTGGTACCTGAAGCGTAAAACTGATTATTGATCATCTTACCTTCATGTAACAAAAAAATATTCAGATACGCTGCAATTGGTGTACCAATACAGTGTCCTATGCACCATTAGATACGTAAAGTTCAGCCCAAATATAAAAGGCCTACCAAGAAAAGAATTAAGGATAAAAATTCATAATACAAATTGTAACACGCACACCAGCTGTAATTGCTACCATATAGAATGTGTACAAGACATCAAATATTTAGGAATCTTTATTGACGCACACCTTAACTGGAGAAAACATATTAACTATTTAGTAGGTAGAGTTAGGAAACTAATCTATATCTTTATAACACTGCGTAACATATTATCCATTGTAGATATTAAAAGTATATACTATGGTTTGTGCAACTCTGTTTTGGCCTACGGTTGTATTTGTTGGGGAGGAGCTGCCAAGACTATTCTTGATCCCTTGGTTAAAGTACATAAATCAATATTGAGGATAATATTGCGAAAACCGTACAATCATCCGAGTGAAGGCCTTTTTAAATCCTTAGACGTCCTTGGCTTAAGGCAAATCTACATAAGGAAAGTAATACTTGACATCCACAAAAATAGGAGCACTCAGGTGACTGTGAGTCACGCGCACTCAACCAGGAGTACAGTAAGAAACGATTTGGTGATTCCAATAGCACGTACAGCGGTATTCCAAAAATCATTTCTATATAACGGACCTAAACTATACAACCTGATACCGTCTTTTTGGAAATCTGATAAACCATCAGTTTTGAAGAGAAATTTAAAAATTTGGTTGACAGACATTGGAAGTAAGGAATCTGAGAATTTATTGAAGATAGTAATCTAAATTTTTTCCTATCCCATTGAATCATATATAAATTTATTGTATTTTCGCATGTGCATATATATTGTGTATGAATGTGTGTATATATATGTATGTATATGTGTGTATATATATGTATGTATGTGTATATGTATGTACGAAGTATGTATGCTTTATATTTATGTATTTAATTGTATTTTTACATTTAATGTAAACTAATTTTTTTTTCTTCTCTTTTCTTCTCTTTTCTTCTCTTATCTTCTCTTTTCTTCTCTTTTGTTTTTTTTTTTATTTCTTCAATATTGTTTTTTATTTATAGGAAAAATATTCGTAAACCATATTTGCCGCAACAAATCGGTTTCTTAGAACAGGCATTTGCCCATATAGGAACCGATTGCAACATTAGGCGTATTAATATTTCTGGCTTGCCGACCCTTCATATACTGAGCCTACTCCTAGTACTAGCAGAATTTGCCAGAGTGTTTTTTGTGCCATTTGTAACATTGTATGTATAAACTAATAAATAATAAATAAATAAATAAATAAATAAATTAGGTGCGGAAAGGGAATGATGATGATGATGATGGTGATGATACAGATAAAGGCTTTAACCCTTTTTACCAAATTACTCTACAGTACTACCTACGCAAAAATATTTGTATTAAAAGTCACACCCCACACACCCGTCAATTTGATTAATTTATCTCTATACATTTGTAAATCACGCAACAATAGTTTTTCCATTCCATATCAATTATTAAAAACGGCGCCAAGTCACATATTTTTAATGAAAAATGACTAGGAGAAAAAAAGACTTTTACTTTGAGGAAAATATTTTACAATTTTTTTTATTCTTTTAACTCTCCGCCTTGTTTACATACTCCGATAATCATAATAGTAGACAATTAATATAGCGTCATTTTAATGTGACGTCATCTCTATTGCGCCTTACGATTTCGTTTTTCATTTCAAAGTCAAATTTGCTGTTCATTTTTCATCATCAGCATGGGCTATCTCTTCGTTCTTGTAATAAGAAAACCCTTTCAATACCCATTCACCACTCAATTTTTTGCATCCTTTCTTACAATAGTAGCTGCTTCATTCTGGAATAATCACTCACTAATGACAGAGAAACCCCTACCTTTATTGACATTTAAATCACGATTGAAATGTCACTTCCTAAAAATTTCAGCTTTTCCTTTCTCTCCCATCTTTCCTTCCATCTTTACCCCTCCTTTCTTCATAGTACAGTGTAAATATTAAGTCAATTTATATTTCTAAAGTACGTTTATCAACGTTTTGTTTTATAATCAAAATATTATAATATACCTACAATATGTTCAATGTTCATATACCACTGAGTAGGAAGAAATTGCCTAAAGGTAATATAACCGCCCTTATGCATATATATGTAAACTCTATATGTATATGAAGTGTTTAAATAAATAAACAAATCATCATCATTCCCCTCTCCGCAGTATTCCGCACCCAGTGGTGTATAAGACACTGCACTGGTAACCAAATGCAGCGTATTTTGATCATCTGTTCCGTGAAGACATTGTGAATAAATTTACGCTTTAAATGCCAGTCAAGGAACAATGAAATGTTGCAGTTTGAACAAGTTTTAATTAATTTTAATTTATTTTGTTTATTCAGAAAAACAACAGAAAAACAAAAAAATATACACAATATTATAAAATAAAACATAAAATAAAGCCTAATCAGTTTTCCACATAAATTCAATTATAAAAATCCAGTTCAGATAGATATTAATTCATAGAAGTGCATGTGTGCGAGTTTTTTTGTGTGAGGATGCGTGTGTGGAGTGCGAGTGGAGTGTGGTTTTGGTAGGTATGTGAATATGTGTGTGAGTGTATATGGGTGTGAGGGTGGGTTTATGGACAAGGTGAATGTGTGTTTGATATGAGTGAATAGAAAAAATAAAATCAATATTTCACGTTCACTCTGCTAGGAATCAATTCGAGGAAGTCAAGAATGGTAGGCCAACGCGCCAACCACTTCTTATATCTGTTCAATTTTCTTATTCTGATTTTTTAACTAAGAGCAGCAATTGAGTCGAAAACACTCATCCAAGATTCTGGTTCTATTTTACACACCGAACTGTATACTTCATCAGCCTCAACACAAATCAATTCAATATTGTTGAAACATTTTTTTTTATCGTCATTCTTTTATGGCACTAAATCTAAAACTAAAAGAATCTCGGAAAAAACGTGATGATTTAATTACAGTATTTATTTTTTTTCAAAAAAAATTAAAATAAATAATCAAGTCCTGTGTTGAGACGTGTCGGCCTCGTGGTGTAATGGTCAGCGCGTTTGCCTACCGTGCATGAGGTATCGGCTTCGATCACAATATGTTAGATATTAAATAATTATTTCAAAGGGTATTTATACACCAGAATATTTCATAGTCCCTGGACTGGTACCTAAAGCGTAAGGCCGATCATCTCACCTTCATGTAACAAAAAAAAGATCAAAATTCTCTGCGATTTATGTCACACTGCCAATGCAGTGCTCTATGCATCATTAGTGCGGTAAAGGAATGATGATATGTTGAGACAAAAAACTTACTAAAATAATATACAGTAGAACTCCTTTTATCCGAGCTCAAGTCATTCGGTTAGCAAAAAATCCGGATCGTTATGAAGAAATAAAAAAATAAAGAAAACGGGCATGCAGGATCTCGCGATTTCCAAAACTCTAGTAGAACTACAATAACATTTTACAAAACAAGAACATCATTAAAAAATAAATCAGAGTACACTTTATTTTATAATTTAAATTCAACAGTTGTTTTTTTGGCCATTTAAACATATGGAATGTATCTCTCTCCGATTCCACGAGTTTCTATTAACACAGAGCTTTTGCAAAGCTTTACCTATAGCTCAATAGGGGCTTAGTAGTCTTATCTTTGTACACATTACAGTCATTACACAAACAGAGAGTTTCCGTTCCCAGAAGATCAACATCGGATTTGAATTAAGTTACTTGGGAAAATCAGAAACGTCCTTGAGATTCTTTACAAAAATCCGTTCGTGTTGTTTTTAACATATTTATTTATTTACTTATTTATTAATTACATTATACATACATTTTTTAACGACAGAGACACAGTTTATAGCGACACAATCAGGAACGACCCATGTCTGTGAACTTGCTCCGACTCGCTAGAAAATCCGTGTTGAGTCGGGGCACTTGTAATGCATTCATTACCATACATTCACACACATATATACATATACATTCGCACATACATATTTACATTATATTTTATACATACATATACATAAATTAAGTTTAAACACATCATTGATACTTTATACATTATTACATTTTACATTTATAAATACATATAAATCATTTACTAGTTAGTCCACATTTGATCGCAGAAATCTATTCCCGTTCGAGCAAACCAGTTACTCAAACCAGATTTGAATTCCGAAAATGACTCAGATTCCTTTGTTACCTGATCTGGTAAATTAAAAATTCTTGGACCTACCACAGAGAAATGTCTCTTAGCCAAAGTTGTTTTACTTTTTGGTACGTAGTAATTTACTTTTGAGGAATATCTTGTTATTATTATTATTATTATGTGTCAATCAGGGGCATGCGGTGAAGTTTGAAGGTACTCGGGTAAAATACGAGTATGTACTAAATACCAACACATTCATTTGAGTTTAGTACTGTAATTGACGGGCGGCATCAAGCGGCAAATTTTTCGTGTCCATTTAATTTGTCTCAGCTGGTAGAAGCATGAACTTATCGTTCTACTAATTTGAGCGTCAAGAGAAAGGTCAGAATTAAGGGTGACTCTCAGTAGTTTAACGATGGGTAAAGCGGTACTTCCTACATCAGGTAGTGCCGTATCCTGAATCAAATTCTGTCGTCTGGCTGAAGCCACCCATAGTTGTTCCGTTTTTGATGGGTTTAATGTTAGTCTGTTTTCAGCCATCCAGTTTCCTATTTTCTCAATGCATCTATCAATTAAATTAACAAGCACACTTGACTTCTCTCGCCTCTCTATCTCTAGCTAATCTCCCTAACATCTCACTTCATAGAATTAGGTAAATGTTACTATTTTTTTGTAATATGTATCTTTGTATGAATAAATAAATCAAATAAATACCACACGAACCAAGCCGCAGGTAAAAGCTAGTAATAATACATATATATTTTTTTTAATTTGAAAAGTTATTTATAAACTCTTACGGATTATTACATTCATTTTACAAAAATAATATTAACATTTTTCATTCATACTCTGTTGTTCAAAATAATATTTTTTACATCTTTTGAAAAGTTTGTCTAAATCTTTTGTTTAGTTTTGTCTGGTAGTTTATTGTATAATTTCAGTCCCTGGTTCATTAGTCTTGATTGTCCTTGTCTTGTTTTAGAAAGTTGTGTATGGTATTTGTTTGATACTCTCGTATTATGTCCATGTTGACTACAATTTTTTACAAGTTTTAGTTCTTCGTCTACAATTACATTGGTGGCTAATTTATGGATAAATTTTATTGATTCTAGTTGAAAGAGTTCAGTTATATTTAATTGCTTAGATCGTTTAAAAAGTTCTCTAGTTGCAGTTAGATAGAGAAGGTCATATACTAACTTTAATATTTTATTTTGTTGTCTTTGTAGTATGTTTATATCATTTTGATATCTTGTTCCCCATAGTAGTTGCATATAACATATTTTAGTTTTTACATGGGCTTCATACATTATAATTTTTTGCTAATTAAATTGTTGATATGAATTGTACATGTCAAATATCGGTCTATTGCTAGTCTTAAGTATTTAACATGTTCGATTTCAGTATAAATATCAGTTAGAAATCATTTGAATAACGTTTTTTTATCGTTTCTTCTACAATTTAGAAAACAATTTCCTCTATTATAGGTATTCAACAAAAAAATATTTTCAAAATTAAGATCACTTATAAAGGTAAAATTATTCGAAATTAGTTAAATAATTTAATTGTTTAATTAAAAATTTTCAATACAGTGCCATGGATGCACCACTTGATGCGGAAAAGGAAATGGTGGCGACGTATTGTTCAGAAGATGGAAAAAAAATTGGAAATAAAGCTTGTATTTTTTTTTGTTAATTTGCCACTGGTAAATTAATAAAGTATGAAGTTTTGCTTCAAAAACAAAAAAACAGCAATATTCAAAACGAGTTGTGGTTTCGTGATAGTGTCACGGACTTACAAACCAAAGATGTGAAGTTCGAACCGGTTATTTTCAACCAGCAGAAAATGATCTTGAAATCGTTTTTTTTTTTTAAATAAAAAACCCTTTTTAAAATCGACGATTAGTTCATAGATGAAAGCTTATTTTTTTGTTTGAGAAGCACGAGTTTCTGCTTAGACCATTTAGTAAATAATTGAAAGGTATACATAATATGCAGTAATGGAAAGGTTAGAATAAAGGCGGGTTCGGCTATCCCAAGATGCCTAAAATAAGGAGCTTTCGTAAGTTTAATCGTTTCACGTTCTAAGCTTTTCATGCGCGACCTTCGAGATATTGATTTCCCGCTAAGCCTCGCTTTATTTACATACAAAACTCCCCTTCATGTTACTCTGGGCCAACAATTATCTTTTTTTTGTATTTTTCTTGATAAATTGCCTCCCCGCGCCGGTTTAATTTACACTTTAATATTAAGTAATACAGTTATAGCACAATCTTTAAAAAAAGCAAGTACAATATGGCTGTGAGTTAAAGAATAAAATTATTTTATTTTATTTATTTTGAATTTTTACAGCTATTAACATAAAAAATAAGTAGAAATATATGAACAATACTAGAGCCAATTAAAAAAATCCACTGTTAATCTAATACATAATACACAATAACAAAAGAGTTTATAAAATTGTATGTGTGCGACGTTTGTATTCATGTATATGTATATGAATGTATGTGAATGAATATATGAGGGTGCGTATATGTCGGTGGGTAAAAAAAAAGTCATTTAAAACGCGTTCCTATGGGAGAGAACTAGGTAAGAGGTTTGACTATAAAGAATGATATTGCTGTAAAAATTAAATTTTCCAAATATCTTTTATTTGCGGATGACCTTAAAATATATTTTAAATTATATAACCAATTGATGACTGTCATAAACTACAAAATGATCTACATTCTTTTTTTATTTTGGTGTCATGAAAACGACTTATTTTTTATATTAATAAATGTATGTCTATTAAATTCACAAGAAAAATAAATAAAATCGTAGAAGTATAACTCTAAATTCAAGTGGTTTATACAAATTTGTAAACATATAAGTGTAAATAAAATCATTTTCAATTATTCAATCGACAACACAATTTTAATGAACGTCGAGACAATTCGAGATCTTGGAATACTTTTTGATAACAAACTTAAGTTCAACTATCACACTGACCACATTTCAAAGAAAGCGTCCAAAATTTGTGGATTTATTTTGCGAATGTCTAAGCTATTCAAAAGCCCAAAAATTGCAGTTACATTGTATAAATCATTTGTTCGTAGCTTGGTTAAATTTAATTATATAATATGGTCTCCTAATTATAATATTCATATAACGCGGATCGAATCAGTGCAACGTAAATTTTTAAAATCCTTAATATTTAGAATCGGATCAAATACTTTCATAATTAAATATTATGATCGTCTAGAGTACTTTCATATTTCCTCTGGATCGGCCACATTATGCGCCATGAGGGTCTCCTGCACGACATCATAGAGGGAATGGCCGAGGGGACTAATTACAGAGGGCGCCCCCGACGGGAATATTTGGAGCAAGTGTGCGAAGATTTAAACTGCGCCTCATATGTCGAGCTGAAGAGGGCTCCAGAAAATAGAGACTAATGGAGGGCGAGATGCAGGACGTTACTGCAAACCAATTCCTAGGATTGAGATTGCAAAGAAGACTAGGTATATTCTATTAATGTTTATTGTGTATGCAGATAATTGGTAGAATTCCATATTTAATTTGGTAATGTATCCAAAATAAAACAAGTTTATTGGATTGTAATTCTACTTTATTTTTTATAAAATATACAAAGGGTATATTGTGACGCGTTTCGTCTTGTTAGGATATTTTCAAACAAACCTGAAACCCAAACCTTTGTTTGAAAATGTCCTAACAAGACGAAACGCGTCACAATATACCCTTTGTATATTTTATAAAAAATAAAGTAGAATTACAATCCAATAAACTTGTTTTATTTTGGATACATTACCAAATCTATTAATGTTGATGATTTTTTTTATTTTTATACTGGTTGATGTTTGTTATTTCATATGTATGATTTTTATTCTATATTTTTTTAAAGTTTGAAATGTTATTTCTTATATTTAAGTTGTTATATTTAATTAAATTGTTATTTTTAACATTGCATAATGTGTAATTATTAATTATTAATTAACACGGGCACAGCCTAAAAAGCCATTATATGTTGATGAATATAAATGCAAATGTAATTTGAAATGAATAAAAGAAGGACTTAATAATTCCTAATTCTAAATACCTAGGTGTTAAGCAGGCGTTATATAGGTGGCATTTGGTTTTGATGTTACTACAGTATCTCTGTTTAAATCCCGTCTGAAATTAGTTCAAAATAAAGAAATTTTTTGAACTCGTGTAAAACCAACATTCAATTTTAATTATTATGAATGCATTATTGTTTTATGTTTTTTCTTTATATATCCTATGTGTTTGTTTTTCTTTTTATTTTTCATGTACTCGTATTTAAAATTATACAAACTTTTATAAATAAACAACTAAAACAGTGTAAGTCACTTCTCAAGCACAAGAGTTAGTCTCTTTTTTTGGAGAGTTACAGCGATAACATTTACTAGATGTGTAAAAGTAGATATGTTTAGAATTTTACAAAAACATGTACTTTTATGAAATTTATGAATAAAAAAAAAATATGAATAACAGCAAACAAATTCAAATATTTTTATTGTTTATCCTTGAGCATTTAGTCAGAAGTAAATAAGTATCCAAATTATCCTGGGCGAGTAAAAATTTTACGTTAAGAGAGTATTGTATTCTTCCCAAATATTTTGAAGGAATTCACAGGCAAAGAACGGATGATCTAATGTCTTATCGTCATTTTCACAAAAGCACTTTGCCGAAGTAAAGACCCCTATTCTTGATAAGTGCAAGAACTTCGTTCTAAGTAAGCACCGATAATGTTGCCACTTTCTGTTATCATTACATTACTGATTCAACCATATCATATTGTTATTTTTGTTTGTAAATTATTTTTTTAATTCTTTATTTAAAGACATTTCGTAATTTTTTCGTATTTATATATTTACATATTGTACCTTCTTTTTCTATTATTATAACTATTGACAAATTACAACAGAGATGGAAAACATTTTAAAGAAGGGAATATGGAAGTCTAGGCATTTACAGGGCTTATGACCTGTCACAGCCAATGACAGGTTACAATTTGTTAATCTTAATGACTCCCTAAGGGGTGAAATCTGGTCTTTTGTGTACACACATTTAGAGAAACTCAAAATATCGTTTTATTATTACAGTATTTATATTATTTATTTATTTAACACTTAATATGCATATAAGGGCGGGCATATTGCCTTAAGGCAATTTCTTCCGTTCAGTTTGAGAAAATTACAAGTACATGGACATTGGACATATTGAATCTTACGATTTTATACAAAATTAAAAACAAAAATTAACAAAATAAAAAATATAAAAATTAACACTACACTAAAGGAACGACTTAAATATTTAGATAGTGACATTCCAATCTTGACTTAAATATAAATAAAGAAGGGACGCCTCTAACATTAGTGGGTAGATTATTCCAAAATCGAGCAGCTACCACTGTGAAAGAGGAGGCAAGAAAAATAGAACGATGAAAGGGTATTAAAATAATGTACTGTAACTACTTTACTACTGGTCAGCGCCTTTGCTTACCGTGCAAGAGGTCTCGGGTTAAATCCCCGACGTGGTTGATATGAAAAATTTATTTAAAATTGTGTTTTTACACTAAAAATATTTCATAGTCCCTTGACTGGTAGCTGAGGCGTGAGACTGATTATTTTACCTTCATGTAACAAAAATTATCAAGATACGCTGCGGTTGGTGTGCCAATGCAGTGCCCTATGCACCATTAGGTGATTGTGATGATGATGATGATTGTAACTACATTATGTTATTTTATTATTTTTATCTCGTTCTTCAAACATGCCTTTTTTTGACATTTTTGTCTTACATACTATTTTTATATTGTCAAGTGTCAAGTTATTAAATTTGAATACTTTACTCTATGGTAATCTCTCGGACTAAAGTGTGGTTATGTAAAGAACTATCTATAATTGGTGCAGAAATGTCAAGATCCGTGCATTATGTAAGTACGGCTGAGACTAGCATTATCGAAAAAATCAAGAAAGGAGCACTGCGTTGGTTTGGACATCTAGCGCGAATGGACAGCGAAAGAACGGCTGAAAAAAGAATTTACGATGCGAATTTAGAAAAAATAATTTTTATTTTTATTACTTTCCTTTCCAGAGCCTCGATTATGATAGGAAGATTTTCACCTTGACGGTATAGTTGAAGACAAATTCTCTTAAGCGGTTACGAAGATACACTACCGACCCCCCCTTCAAGTTTTAGATAGGTACATCGATATGAAATAAGGGGAAGCGTACGTCATGATACATATATCTGCGCACTGAAATGACATAGCTTTAGTATGACGTCATAGTTGAAGTTAAAAGTCTTCCGACCGACTACTAAGATACACTACCGATCCCCCCACCATCAAGTGTTGATGTAAATACATCGGTTTATACCGACAGGTCTATAACCCCTCGATACCTACGGTTATCTACGCATTAAAAGTGTCAAAAATTTTGCTCAACTTAGCAATTTTTCTTATAATTACCATTTACCTTCATTTTCAATCGTTTTGAGGTTGGCACTTTTTTTCTTAAAAACCTATTCAAAATATAAGAGAGAAATAAGTCAATTTTGAAGTCGAATTAAATTCTGATAACTCTCAGTTTCCGAAACGAGTGGCTAGATGCTAATAATAATATCTCTAGATTTTGCCCTATTTACATATAAGAGTATCTAGGTGTAAGAAAGTTGCCACTATAAAAAAAAAAAAAGTTATTTTATTTTTTCCGTCTGTTTAACTATCTTCCGGATTGTACGTATCGAGACGTTAAAGGAGCCGACATTGTAGTCTCTCGGTAGATAAATACAGACGATTGTTAAGCATATCGTCTTGGCAAGTGTCGAAAGTATTTTAAAAATCATGTTCTATCGAATATTTTTTGCTTGAATTGAGATTTATCGGAGTTTATAATTGCTTTGAAGTGGGCACTTTCTTTCACAGAAGCCTATTTAAAATATAAATGAGAACTATTTTTTATTTTAAGGAAGTTAGGAAGGAAGACAAAATTTTTGGGAGCATTCGATCATATGACGT
This sequence comes from Micrasema longulum, assembly GCF_059751315.1. Lineage (NCBI taxonomy): Eukaryota > Metazoa > Arthropoda > Insecta > Trichoptera > Brachycentridae > Micrasema > Micrasema longulum. The sequence continues at coordinate 357,487 of NW_028277301.1, forward strand.
CGAGATGACAAGATGGTAGGACATACCAAGGTATTACAAAAGTTAAATGTACCGTCTTGATATGTACTGATGAAGATAGCGTTTATAATTGAGGTCCTGGTTCTTCGATGTATGATAGGTGCACAAATGTCGAGATCCGTGAAGTGTGTAAGGCTGAGACATGCATTATTGACAGAATCAAGAAAGGGGTGCTGCGTTGGTTTGGACATGTAGAGCGAATGGACAGCGAAAGAACGACTAAAAGGATCTACGATGCAAATGTTGATGGATGCAGAAAACGAGGACATGGCACGATCAAGTCCATCAAATACTTGAAGATGGACATGTCAAAAGTAGGAATAATCGGCGTGCATGCATAAGAAGATGTATGAATGTAGAGGAAGCGAGGTATGTATGCCAAGATAGAGTGTTATGGCGTTCTATCCTCTCTGCCTACCCCTACGGGGAAACGGCGTGATGGTTTGTTGTTGTTGTTGTTGTTGTTCCTGGTTCTTCTTCTTACTTCCTTTCAAACTCATTATCTGATTCCACATTCCTCATCCTATGATCTGAAAATTTTATTTTTCAAGAAATAACCCGCTCAGCCTTTATTTCAGAGGCTTGTCAGCAGGTTAGATAAAGAGGGTGTGGATGGAAGTTATGAAAAATACACCACAATAACCAAATCAGTTGAGAAAAATCTTTCCTGAAACTGGCGGAATTGAACCAGCGACGCCAGTTTCACAGTTAGCCGTCTAACGAACTGCGCCTCGGCACCTGTATTATTTATATAATTTATTTCTAATAGAATTTCTGTAGTTCTTCAGTAAATATAAATGCATATCTAAACAAAGAAAATAGATTTATTAGGTAGATAGACATATTATAACTTAACTAAGAAAAGAATTGGAAAATATGAGAATCCAGACATTCAATAATGCAAACAAACCATCATCATCACGCCGTTTCCCCGTAGGGGTAGGCAGAGAGGATAGAACGCCATAACACTCTATCTTGGCATAAAGACCTCGCTTCCTCTACATTCATACATCTTCTTATGCACGCACGCCGATTATTCCTACTTTTGACATGTCCATCTTCAAGTATTTGATGGACTTGATCGTGCCATGTCCTCGTTTTCTGCATCCATCAACATTTGCATCGTAGATCCTTTTAGTCGTTCTTTCGCTGTCAATTCGCTCTACATGTCCAAACCAACGCAGCACCCCTTTAATACAAATACTGGAAAAACTTACATTGTTAATCATCATCGTTTTTCTTTTCATACCCAGTGGTACATGGGGCACTGCATTGGTTAACTAATAATGCAGTAAGGTGATCCGTCTTAGGCTTTGGGTGCCATTCCAGTAACATTTAAATTTTGCCGTGCAAAACCCCTTTAAAACCAATATTTCACGTATACCCCACCAGGAACCGAACTCAGGATCTCAAAAATGAAAGGCAAACACGCCAACTACTGCACAACAAGTAGCACTTCTTTTTAATTCGATTTCCTTTCTCAGGATTTTTACCGGTGAGCAGTTATCGAGTCAAAAACGCTCGTCCAAAGTTTTGGTTCTTTTGCATACTCAGAACGGTATTATTATTATTACCCAGACACGGAAAAAATTAACTGATTTTTTTTTCAATAAATTAATTCTACGTTTAAAATATGCTTAATTATTAATTATAAATACGGCCTTATCCAATTACAACCGTTATATAAAGAAACATATACACAAGAAACTAAACTAAAAGAACATAAAACCTTGTAGCGATGACAAACAAAGGCAATAAAATAATGGTATAAAATATATTCATAAACACGATCAACATATAAGACTTCGAGCTTAACCATGTCAATCCATCTTCATCCCACACTGTTTTAGTGGCAAAGATATCTACGAAAAGCCGGAAGATCTATCCCAAAGAATTTTCAAGTTGTGTGACGAGTTGACTAATCTACGCCTTCTGGACATTGGAGCATAAAAACAAAAGTTTCTCTTAGAAAATTTATAAATAGCAGATGTTGACTTCTGGTGACATGGTTGGGAACGTGAAAAGAAATTGATTGGAACAGGATGGGGCATCATTTATAGCATTTAATATTTTAAAATGCAAATAAGGTTCATCTCAGTTCTACGTTTCTCCAATGAAGACAGATTAAGAGATTATCCTATTTTTGTTTGGAATATATTTGTTTTTCTTTTATTTCTCTCGTATTTAAAATACAATACGACTGTTCAACTTTATCAACGTTTCTTTATTACATCGTTATTAGTATTAATTATATTTCTTTATTGTAATATAAATTTAAACAAACATTGGGTTGTAATTAATATAACATTGCATATTTTCATAAAAAGAACGTTTCGGGTTGGCGAGTTTCCATTTTTTGGGTTGTCGTATTTTTCACAACGCAATGAAAACTTTTGACATTCAATCATTAATTTTACTAAAAAATGACCCATACAAAATTAATAATATCTTCTGAAACATAAAATTTATTGTAATTTGCAACTTACCACAAATATAAGATGACCAATGACCTGGGTTTATAAAGTTAATCCCAAAATCGTCACACAACACTTGCTCAGTGGAAAATCACTTCATTTCTTTTGTATTATTTATGATCATACCAGTGATTCAAATATGTATTAATTTAATACTTTTATGAATAACGACAATCTTATTAATCAAATGAATTTTAGAACTTTAAATGTTTTGAAATTATAAATATTTTAGTCCGCAATCGATCCAAGGAATGGGTTTAAGTATAAAATATATATCAATTTATAATTATATGTTGTGTTTACGTTCTTTAAAACAATTTATTAATTCTTTACCTGGATCACAAACATGATATGAAGTATCAAATGGTTAAAAACATTCTTGATTTTGTGAGAAGGCAGTTAGTTACATCGCGCTAGGCGTATACATGATTACATTCCCGATAAAAAGATGTTATCTTCGGCGTCTTTACGATGTTTATAAAAAGGGTTTTGAACCTGAAAATATGGTATCAAAGACTTATTCTAATAAATAACATGTATTTTCACTTGATACTGCTATGCCTTTAAGTTGTGGTTTAAAAACAGAACATATTTCATAAAAATACGTAAGAAACAAGTGAAAACGAAAACTCTTAAACTTGTATCACTGAACGCGACGTCCTTTCTGACATACTTTATATTTGTCAATATTTTGACTCGTGTTTTACAATAGAAAGTAACAAATCTTGAATATTGCGTTCAAATAGCACGTATTAATCGCTCTTAATGGCTCATAGACCTTAAAAACCGAGCGGAACTCGCTAACATCGGCCTGCCTCACGGAAAACCCAAAATGGCCACCATTTTCCCGAAAGAAAACACTGCCCTCTCACACGTTTAAATCATGTTTACCCGAAGATTTCACTCGGTATTAGATGACTATTGTACAAAGGATCGAGTACGGAAGATGGATATTTATATTTTACGTACGATTTGCACTTATTAGCGTTATTAGCACAGTCACAAGGGGCACAGCAGCCGCGTTATTTACGTCACAAATCACTGATTTCCCTGGCGCTTTCGCGGGTGTCCGCGTTGGTGAATCGAGTCCTTTATCTCCGGATTGTCGGGGATTCGCTCAGGGTGCCATTTTGTGTGTTTTTTTAGTCTCTGACGTGTATATAGCGCGCGACGGATCCGCCGACGACAGCGGAGAAGAACTGGGGTGCGCGCTGCTCGCACGGCCAACCGCCAACATGGCCGCCACGCAGACGCTCGATACAGTGACAGGGGCGGACGAACCGACCCTTGCTTGTCTCGCTACGTACTAACTACTCCTGTGTCCTAACGGCTTAACTTTATACACTTTCACGGTTCTTCAGATACCAATCGAATCCCACCGATTTTACGGTTAGTTTTGCTGTAAGTCAAAAGCACTACAGATCACAAACAACAAACACTACAGATCACAACAAATTACGAATAAAAATATACAGTCCTAACTTCAAATATATTCATTATTTAAGCATTCGTGTACGTTGTAAATAAAGTAGTTTGTTCAGTTTTCTTCGTTGTTCGCCTGGAATGCTTTTTTTTATTTCTATCTTTATCAAAACAGGTAAGGCAATCTTATTCACTAGTGGTGACTTATGGCACAAAACATCTACGATTAAAAAATGTCTCTCCATGCATCTAAGGTCCGACGAGACAATTGCGATTTTGAGAAAAAATTGTGAAATTTTGTGAATATTCAAAATTTGATTTCTAAAGTCCATATTTTTTTTATTTAATACTTCACAAAAATATATTACAAAATTGAATTTACAATGTGTTCCTCACTAGGAAAACTCATGCCAAGGAAGACATTTTACAATTTTACTTTAAAGTGAAATACATATTTTTTACTTAATGAATTGTTTTAAATTTTTTACACACATATACAGAAAATAAATTAATTAAAATACAAACACATTGTTACAAGTATCTACTAAGTGTAGGTAGCTTAGCTTGGTTATCGAAATTATAGGGTGACCATAGTTTCCAGGTTGATTCCATTTATGTCCATTAACATAATTTTTATTTTTTCTTTCAATTTTGAATATGTTGATGTGTCGCGAATATGTTGGGGAAATTTAATACAAATGCTTTCGTGTCTCCGACTGAATATTTCATAATCATACTCATTTCAAAGTTCAGGACATACTTGCAATTAATCTTTGAGAAATAGCAGAAAGTAAAGTTAACATTCACAACACAGTCAACGGATCAAAAGAAGAATACAACTTACATATAAGGGCCGTAAAAAATGTTCATTTACTTTCAATAACCAGAAACGTGAGTTCTTTAGTGAGTAAATCACGCCATTGTCATTTTTTATTCACTTTGGTCCCCTGGCAATAACTAAGCAACTTAGCCAGTCCCAATCTTGCCTTCGTGTGATAAAATATCATAACATTATGATCGAGATAAAAACAGTGTTACTTATTTATTATTTTTAACACACCGGTTACCTTTAAACGTTGCCTTTATTTTTTTGTTGATTTTTTTGTTTATATTAAGAAAATTTATGTTATTACAATATTTAAAACGAAAAAATCCTGCAAAAAAAACACTTTGCAGTTTGGCGGGAATTAAAGTGAATGTACTCGTAGATGAAATTGCGAATTTATTTATTTTTTCTATTTAAAAAAATGTTGCAATTGGTGAACCAATTAGGTCTCAATGAAGTGTCCTGCGCTTGATTAGGTATAAAGAAATATTAGTCGTGAATATTTTTCCCCTTTATCTCTTCCTTTCGGGGTGTCGCCAATAAAAGTGAAGTGTTATCAGAAAAAAATATAAAAATATATTTATTGTACTTTTACTTTTTTTTATTTTTTTTTTCATTTTACTAGTTATTCAAAGGGAAATGTGTAATTTTTACAAATATTGAAATACATTTTTTTGCTGAAGAAAATAAATACATGTTCTTAATTTAAAAAAAATAGCAATAAAATGGTTACTGGGTTTAGGCCGAGAAAAATCGGAAAATTTACTCAAAATACATTCTTAAATAATAAATGGTAGAAATTGATATTGTATAACTGTATAGTAAATTAACTAGAAGTAGTAATGTTATTGTTTATTTTTGCATAAAAATGTCTGCCTTAAAACAGGTTGTACCGAGTTAGGTAGACTAGACATGATCCAGAGAAATCTATTACCTAAGTGTGTACGAGTATGTAGTAGATAAAGTAATTGTTATTTTGTTAATAAACTATGATTATTATGATTATTTACCCAAATATTTCAATACTCATACCATTTCCTTGGAGTCCTAAACAACTTGTGCTGCGAAAATGGGAATCGAGTTGTGGTAGAGTGAGATTTGAACCTCGAACATTCTATACGCAAGTCGACAACACCACGGGATTACAATCCAGCTCATAAATGAAATTACTATTTACGTACTCGTTTACGAGACACTCCGAAACTATTTCATATCTCGGGCTTGAAACAATTCATCTAATAAACTCATAAAACTAATGTTTTTCTCTATGAACATTAGAAACGCTGTATATTTTTTGTAATTTATGTTGAAAATATTTACTTATTTAAAAAAAAACACATAATTTTAAAACGTTTCTCTCTTTTATGTACACAGTATCTGTTTTTTTATTTTACGTAATGGAAAACGTTAATATAAATGAATGTATTAAATTTTTTTAAGTATTGTGTTCGTTGCAATATTTTATACTTATATTTTTTCTGGGGTTCAAACTGTCAGTAGGGTCGCAGTTAGTCACATCTTGCTGGAGGGTGTGAATCTTAAAAATGCTGCGAACGCCCGTTGCATTCCACCAGCATCACAACTGACTAGTCCTACTCATTAGCGTCCACGTCACGAGCCCCGGGCAATGGGATCACACTCATAACGGTGTGATCACAGCAGATAACGAGAGGATGAAAGGCGCCTCTAAACCACAACCAACCAGCTTAGGGAAGGTAACCCCGACAGAAACAACCACCAGAGAAGGCAACGGGAAACCACTCTGGTCATCTTTTCCCGGGAATCACTATGGCGAGTACATCCAATAAGCAGTTGTCCTGGCTGCGAAATACAAGAGTAGCGCAGGACCGAGATGCTTTCGCTGTAGTGATCGCCAACGTCGGGGGACCTGACAAGACACCGCAAGAAGAAGATATTTTTATCGTATAAACTAAAAAAACATCTAATACAAAATGATATTAAAAAAGTATTCCATGAACTTTGCCAATAACATTTACAATATGGATTAATAGGATGGGGATTCGTTGTAGTTACATATCTTCTTTTTTTTACATGTGGACACCTCCAGACGCCTCCAGGAGACGCTATCGCTAGCCACCACTCTCGGCCCTTCCCACGTCAATCCCGCGTCCTTTAGCCCTGAATAATTCCGGAAGATCGTAATCGACGGTGGGAGCCCGTGGGTGTACACGTCTTAATCGAACAATTGAAGTACAAAAAGATTACAATAAATATTATTTTTAGGGTAACAATATAAACTCCAACCATATAATTTTTTGAAGCCTTTGATATGCTTGAAATATGCCTAATATATGCTTGCTAGACATATTTGGAGATGGACATCGTCATCCCCCTGCTCAGGAAAATGAATATGTTAACAAGGACAAGAAATAACATAATAGTCGATTTTTCTCCTTTTAAGATAAAATTTAGTCACAGATGTAAGGATTATTTCTTTGCCAAACTATTCAATACGCATCCTCACAAAATTTAGTTAACAAATGACAAAAACATTTCAAAAATGAAAATCAACATCTGGGTACGGTCCTTAGAACAGGTTTTCCTAGTAGGAGGGCTATTAAATTAGTTTTGTATGATTTTCTTGTATGAACAGTATAATAATAAAAGGAAAAAAAAAAATTTCGTGTTATTTTGACACGCCGTGAATTTTTAATGATGTACATGTTTAAAATATCTACATCCATTTTACATGTGACGTCACTCTTTCTTCCTAGTTCTTGAAATCTGTAAATTATTATTAATTTCTACTCTGATTCAACGGGTGTTTATGAAATTCTAACCAAACAAATTTTCAATATGCTGAATGACTTGGGGACAATAAACATATTTGAAAGAAATAATATTGAAGGTGGTAAAACAAAAGTTCCGTGTAGCAGCTTTACTGAAAAACCAATTAAAGTTTCTTTGATTATTTTTTTATCAATTAAAAAATCTCATAAATACCTGTTATTTTGGTGTAATTCCTACATAATTTCAATAAAAATTCAACTTTTGCTTTTCCACCGACGATATGTACTATAAACTCGGTTATTGATTGATTTGGTGTTTATTTTGTAAAAATCCATATTTAAACTTACAATAAAAGAAATCAAACACTTTTTTGGGTTCAACTGAACACTTTATTTTATTTTTACAAATATAAAAACAAAAATTTCGTGAGAATTGTTTAAAATTCGTTTGAAAATGCCGTAACAAGGCGAAACAATTGTCACAAAATTTTCGTTTTTATATTTGTAAAAATAAAATAAAGTGTTCAGTAGACTCAAATCGGTATTTGATTTCCTATATTGTAAGTATAAACTTTGATAATCCCAGTAGTATTATGAAAATATCGGTGATTATCACATTTCTTATTTTTTTGCTAACTGGTAAATACCAATTTCGCTGTACAAACATTTTACGACTTATTTTTCTTCTTCTTCAGCCTTATTCTCTCCACTGCTGGATAAAGGCCTCTTCTGAGCGTCTCCATTCTTCCTTTCACCCGCTTTTTACGACTTAAATAACAATAATGAGGAACTCGCTCATAATATTTTTACCAACTCATTTGTGGACGATTTTGAACACATTATTTTTTAGTGCTACCCGGAGAAATTCACTGTTCGTATTACTTATATTCGCCTCATAAAGCGTTTTAAAAATACGACATCAGTTAGCGCTGAATTTCCTCGTATTCGTGTATATTTTCTTTTCTGTCTAATCCGCGCCTGTCTCCGGCGCAGGCGCACTTTGCGCCCCACTCCCGCCCTACGGACACGACAAACCGACCCTCATCGTCACAATCAGCAGGAGACCTCTTCGTGCACCACCCGTCCCCGTGGACTTCCAAAGGACACTTCGTTCCACATCATTTTCCTTTCTCTGTTGACAATACCAGCCATCATTTGATGTACTGAAAGTTTTCGTAAATATTTGTATTATAAACAAAAAGTGGGTAAAAATTACGACAAGGGTTGTTGCTATCAACATCTTAATTCTTATTTTACTGCCGACAAAGTTATCTGGTGAACCTTTTAATAGTTTGTTTTGTCACGTTTGGATTTATTTATTCATCAACTAAGGGCGTTTTAGGCTGTGCCCGTGCTAACTTTAATAGTTAACATAAAATATATTAAATAAAGAGAAATAAAAACATATTATTTTTTACAATAACAAAGAATCACACCGTACAAAAAATAACACAATACATACGTTGATAAAACATTAGATATTATTTCAAGTTTATTTATTTATTTAAACGCCTTACAGGCTTTAACGTGTTTAACTTATATTTATATATATATAACAGACATATATTTTACACAAAAGTTGCAAAAAAATCCTAATGAAGTAATAAGAAAAAGAAAATAAAAATATATTAAAACTAATCTTACATATAGTACATAAGTATATACATACATATATTCCAGTAGAGAGAACAGAAAATATTTTTTTCTCATCGGTTATATTAAAAGAATCTTAAAATTAGAAAAATGTACAAAAATAATAATTAAGAATACAGATATAAGTTAATATAAGGTAAACAATATAAAACAACAAGGTATTATTTAAGTATTTAAATTTGGAGATAATAAATTGATACACTGCCTTTTAAAATTCAAAAGTGTTGTATTAAATATATCTATGTCATTTGCGTATTCGTTTGCAAACACAAAAATTCTCCTTATAGGCGAGTGTGCACTGTAGTTACTTGTAGATACATTTATATGGAAGAGTTTATTAAATCGAGTAATCCGGCCGGGCACTCGCAAGTTAATTAGTTTTAACAGTTCGTAACAGTCAAATATTGAATTTAATATTTTAAATAAAAATAACAAATCATTTAATTTTCTTCTAGTTTCTAATGTGTGTAAATTTAAATATTTATTTAAGTATGTATAATTAATATGTTCAACTGGAGTACCTTATTTAAAATTAATGAAACGTAAAAAATTATGTTGAATTCTTTCGATATTATTTATATGCACTTTATAATATTTATGGTGACCATATAACCGAGTTGTATTCAAATTGGCTACGTACTAAAGCAACTTATAAAATTTTAATTACATGGACTGAGTCTCTAATCGTTAGCAACAGAAATCCGAGATTTTTCATGCTTTTATTAGTTATGCTCTGTATATGTTTAATGAAGTTTAATTTTTCATCAAATATAATACCAAGATCAGTCATTTCGGTTACTCGCTTCAGCATTTACAAATTAATAATATTATGAATGAGGACGTTCAGTGGGGTTTTTTTTATTCGTTCACATACTATTTATTTATTTACATACATACATTTACTGCATATTATTTGAGACAAAAGTCCCAACTCCTGTGTTGAGATGGGATTAGCAATTAGTTGACACAGATAGATGAGTATATCACCACAAATACAAACATCAATATGGTAAACAGTTAACTCAAACTTTCGGAAAATCATCAAGGAGTTTCCCACTCAAATTCCTTCCACTAAGGAAAATCCAGTCCTTGACTCCTCTCTTGAAAATATTTTTTGTCCTTGAGAGCTTAATCGCTCGTTCAAAATATTGAACACTCTCGGTGCGATAAAAGAGAGATGCCTCTGAGCAAAAGTCGTACGGGTTTTGGGTATGACATAATTCTTGCTTTGGGAAAACCTCAGCTTTTTTTATGTATCATATTATCATCGTTACTTGTGACATCATTTAAAGTAATCCATTTTTTTAAATCATACATTTTCGAGAAACTTCGCCACAAAATTAAATGCTCTATTTTTTACTGCGTGTGAGAAAATACTTTTTATATCCGATTTCCTGTAGCACTGAACTTCCTCGTTATTTATTAAACTGTGCGGGTAGAAAATATACTCACGAATATTTATGCATAATTAGCTCAAAAATCACCATTTTCGTCAATTTTTAATTGAAAAATATATTTTCAACAAATCGACTGGTGTACTAAATTAACCTTTATTGCTTAATATATAAATACAATACAAATCAATAAGTTATACAAAATGTTTTCCAAGGAACACTTAACTGCAAACAACAAAAAGATTATAATTTTCCCAGACACAAGCCATTGCCCTGTCGATTAGTTTAACCCATCAAGAAGTAAGCTAATTATTTTATTTTTTTGTATAAATGTCTCTGCTGTAAGAACACGTCATTAATCGAGCCGTCTTGGATACTTCATTGTAAAGCCAGGGTCGTGATTATAAAGGCCATTTTCATCGGTACATACCAATACGACCATAAACGTTATTATTACAGAAACTATAAAACAAACAGTCACAATACATCAAACCTTACGTCAGACGACGGGCTTAAATTAAATTCAACATGGTTCCCAGCACTACATATGACAAAAACGAATAGAAATGTGCCTACTGCCGACTACAACACAGTACAAATTACTAGTACATAAACATAATTATTCTTTCCTACAAAACTAGAAATGTGCCTACTGCTGACTGTGACACGGTACAAATTACTAGTACATAAACACATACATTTCTCTATAAAACACACAGTTTTCCCTGAAGATGGCTCCTGCAATGGTAGCCGAAACGTCGGATCAAATCCAACATACACGGTATCATCCAAAAAAGATACATAATATTGATACATCAAACCTGTTTGACATTACCTATTTGAAAAAAAAATCATATCTTACATTTTTTATACTTTCATATTATATTTATTTACTCTTGTTAGAGTTGGGGTTTCTCCGTATGGCTCCGCTGGCATATGCTATTTTACATTTATGTTAAAAAAATAAAACATTATTGTAATATTTTATTTTTTTACAATTCGCATGATATGGAGTGGCTTTTCACAGGTAAGCTTTTTTTCTTATTTTTTGGCATTGTATTTAGTTATATATAGAAAACTTTAATTGGCCCATAGTTTCGGTTTATTTGTAAATATAGTAGTTTTTTTGTTATTGTTGTTTTTTTTTTGATAAATGTATTTTTTAAATAAACTGGAAATTCCAAAAATTAAAAAAAACGAAATCTCAAAGTTTGACAGCATGGTTTGTAAAAATGAGTCTTGTATGAGTCGTTTTGATTCGTACACAGTAGTTAAGGGTTAAAATTATTTTATTAATAATAATTTTAACAAATTTTTAAATTCCTGTTTATTTGCTGAAGGGTTATTTCTGTTCAAGATGTACGTAAAAAATCGTTCGTCCATATTTTGTGTATTTTTTAGTAATATTTTAATTTTCCCAGAATTCTCGAATTTCAGATTTAACGAATTTTTAAAGTGGGTTTTCGTAAATTATAAAATATCGTTTGTGAAAAAAAACCTTTATGTATTCTGCCATTTATCAATTTAAAAAGGAATTAATTCATATTAATTCTGACATTTGTTTTGAATGCCAATGATAAAGCTCTATTTTTTTATTATTTATGATGTGGATTCAATGAGGAAGTTCAGTGCTACGGAAAATTGGATTTCAATATTTTTTCTTACTCGCGGTAAAAAATAGTTCATTTTTTGTACAGCGAAGCACTTATCTCGAAAATGTATAAATTTTAAAAAAAACAAGTTCTTCCGAATTAACCAATGACAGATTGTTGTGAAGGATTTCCGGTTTCCGGGAAGCCAACTTACCAATCAGCAGAACTAACTGACTAGAACTTGTGACGTCACTGGCGGAGTAATTGCAAAACATTAAAAAACCATTTCGCTAATAATTCGATGCAGATAAATATTTTGAGAATCTTTGTCGGCCTCGTGGTGTGGTCAGCGCGTTCGCCTACCATGCAAGAGATCTAGGATTCCATTCCCGACATGGTTAACATGAAATATTTATTTATTATCAATAATAATAATAATCATGATTTATTAACAAAAACAACAATTTCTTTACCTTCTACATACTCACCTAGGTAATAGATTTCTCTGGATCATGTCTAGTCTGCCTAATCTACTAGTTAATTTATTATACAGTTATACAATAATAATTTAAACCATTTATTATTTAAGAATGTTTTTAAACTAATTTTCCGATATTTTTCTACCTAAACCCAGTAACCAATGTTTTACTAATTTATTTTATTGAATCCAGGTCATGGTTTTGCAATATCGGGGTAACATATTAAATATTTTGGGGCCCAGAAACCTGTCAGAATTCATTCAGAGTTTGTGGTAGACCCCATGACCTATCCTCTAGTTTGACTTCTGGAAGTGTGGGAATGTGTGTGAATCCTTTTGGGATTTGATATAATAATTTACTTTCACGAACATTATTTTAAAAATAAATAAGGGTTGTATAAAAAATAAGGTTGTCCAATTTTTTCAGGTTTAAGGCATTTTTTATTTGAACTGAAAAATACATCGTTGGAAAGCTTAATTTCTTAACTATTTTTCAAAATAATCACCAGATTTTTCAACGCATTTTTGTTGACAACTAATTCACTTTTGGAATCCAGCTTCAAAGAAGTCCGCCGCCAGTCCGTGGAGGAATTTGGTGACCGTCCTGCTTGTTGCCAAACTAAAGATACAAACTCTTTTTTTCTATGATATATTTTGTTGCCTTTTAAAATAATAAATATAATTTTCTTTTTTAATTACTAAAAAATAAAAAAGTACCCCTTAATGTTTTACAGAATATTTTCCTTTCTCTTTCTTATATTATACAAAAATATTATACCTGTCTATTTATTATAGGAGCAAAAAATTCATAAACATTTCTTATATACCCACAAACAGGCTCTGCCTTTGTGGGATTTTTTGTTTACTATGTTTACTATGTATAATATGTTTGTTAGTTTTGTAACTCAAAAATACTTATTTTCAAATAACCTAGTTACAATTACCCCCCAATTTGATAATGTATCAATTTTGTAATCCATATTCGGCCATTATGAATTATGAAATTAAGTGGTCTGAATATATTTATTAAACGTGAAAAACATTAGGCGCGCATTTGATTCAATAAAATATATATTACGATTTAAATCTTTGTAAACAATGCAAAAACTTTTGTATGAATATGTAAATATGGGTATTATAATATATAAGCACTAAATAAATAGTCCAGATCTTGTCTTGATGTCCCTTATGTTTGTCAATGCTTCTTTTCTTCTTTTTTTAATGTTTTAAACTATTATTTTACTGTAATATTTAAACCCTATAAATTGTATACATGGACAATGTCCGTTATAAATAAATAAACAAATAAAAAATAATGCAGCATCAGTTCAAATATTGTGTATTTTTCTAGTACAGATCATTTGGGATGTTGTGTTTTTTCAGTCATTTTCGTAATTGATTTTGTTAAATATAATTTATTACATTTTCAGTCATTGAAAAAACGATGAGATAAGTGAGTTTCAAAACGTTCAAAAACATTTTTATCAACATTTATTATTCGACTTAAAAACTTTGCTGGCGTGACCTCGTTGAATTCAGTTTTTCAAGTCCTGAAACAGACAGTCTGAATCTCTGAAAGTGAAGGCAAAATATTTACATAGAAACATTCATTTAAAAATCGGGAAATTACGTTATTAATTTATGAACTTGGTAAAATGACAGATTTTTTTATTGTTAAGAAACTTATTTAAAAATGTATATTACGATAGAGCTGTAATGATGTAAAATTAAAACGTTTTATCTTCAAATATAAATTAGCTTCTCATTATTTAAAATTAAATTGAAAACTCAAGGTAGATTTATTTATTTACCCGTATTCAAAAACCCATTGATATACTTTTTTTAATTAAATTAAATTTATTATCAATATACTCGTATGTACATCTCATATATGATGACAGGTACACATTTTATATGGGTATTGAAATATTTGTACGAAACGCCTTAAGGGTATTCTTTAAATCACTTAAAACCTTTTGATTTTACTGCGCAATTTGAGCGGCTGGGGCTAGATATCTCTGGACCGCGGCCAAACTTGCGATCGAACTTCCTTCCCACATGAACCACGTTAAAAATATGATGAGGAGATTGGAACCAATCATCACGATGAGCGGGACGATGCCTCTGGCAATGAGTCCGCGGAGACCGTTCGTCGCGAGGAGGTTTCCCGCCGACAGCGCGAAGTTCCTCAAAATCAACCCCGGAAGACGGACGATGAGGGCCACAAGACCAGCGCTGTTCCCGCTGGCTACCATCCTGACCACTTCTAAGATGAATTGAAGGATGACGGCTTTACTTCCTCCTGAAGCGATATTTCCCTGTTGTACACTCGAAGGAGCAAGCGGCGGTCCGTTGCCGAACGACGTGAATAAGTGTACGTGTTCCTTACGGTGTGAATTTCCTTGATTATATCCGGGAGATCCATATCCGTACTTCTCAGGTTGGTAATAATCGTTTACATTCTTGTCAAACGCTTGTGGATGATTATCTGGCTTCGATGAATAGGAATTATATTCCAAGGGCTGTTTATACATATAACTGTCGTAAGATTCTGGTTTGTACTGCGACGGATATCCATAATTATATCTGCGGTGAGGATTTTCGTACATTTGGTACCTCAAAACTTGGGAGTCCTGCTTGTAATCTCCCTCGCCCGCGTTCGAAGTTTCCTTTGTTCCAGAGTGTTGATGGTATGTTCTTGTATCGCGATAAGGATTATCCAATGGTTTTATTTCGTAGTTGTATTCTGACTCTTCACCCGAAGGATCAGCCGATCCGGAAGACCTGTATTGAGGTTGTTCTTGGTAATTAGCGTTCTGGTTCGGCTGGACTGTTTCGCTGTGCTCGAAGTAGGAATGATGCGGAACATTTTTGTCGCTTTGGAAATGATATGTAGTTGGAGATTCTTTCGCAGGCAGGTTAAATATATTGTTCCGAGAGTTGTCTCCTCTGCTACTTATTTGTTTCTGCAAAGCTTCTATTTCGCTGTGTAACGAACTGATATCGAACTCATCTACATTATTCTCACTTCGATCTGTTACAATGTTTGAAAACAAATGACTGCCCTCGGGAGAAAATGGTTTCGGTTTTGAGGGAGTTTTCGTCGTTGTACTCGGAGAAACTGAAGAAGTCTCCACTCGGTCACTTTTAAGAGAACTGTCGACGTCGATTAAAGCTTTAACCATCCCACGAAGACGAACTAATTCCGACTGCAATTGCTGAAATTTCAAACCGGTGGAATCTTTATCTTTCGATGCCTGAGTTGGGGAGATATTGTTGATGTTTGAATTGCCCGGTCCTTGCGCTATCTTCTCCAGTTGCGGAAAAACGACGTTCAAACGTGTCTCTTCACAGGTCACGAAAAATATTTGTAGAAATACGCACATCGCTAAACTTAAATGTGCCATTATCAAGTAACACGACGGGTTCGGCAATTCGTTTTATGCAAATGATGTCTTCGAAATTGTCGAGTGTAGGGAACGACTGAATAGAGAGATTAATTGATGAGTCGTAACATAATGATATTGCAAAACACTCGTGATTGCGATCAAACACGTTTAGCCATAGTTCAACAAATCGAATAAATCAACATGCATTACTATTTGATTTTCAAAGTCAGCATTTACAGTTCGAAGTAACAACACATTAATAGGTTCTATTGTTTCTCGCTGTGTTCGCAAAAAATAAAACCCGCCATCACCAATATTTTGGGAGTAATAAACTACATTTTATAAATTACTAGGAACTAATATTAATAGTATATTTATGCATTTAACACACAACTTTGAAATTATGTTGATGTTTGCGAATTATCGACGGGGCATACCATTTCCGCGCACTGCTTAAATTCACTTCTTTTTTCAAGAAATTTTACAAACCTCGGAATACCGAAACTTTGATTTCCAAATAAAACAGCCGCCGAAGTAGCTATTTTAATCAAAAGATATTTGGATGACATTGATTTTGATAAGAAGCACGACATTTTAACTTCACAATATGGCGCGATTTCTTCAGATTTGTCGTACGTAAAGTTAGAAATTTTACGCATATTTGAAAGTTTCATTGATCGAGATGAATTATTATCGGCGTACGCAGTCTGTAAAAAGTCGACAAAATCTCGCGCTGTCTCCACAACTGTGGGTCCGCTAAGTTTCGCGACAACATTTTCCGTCGGGAGAACAGCGGGAAAAGTTCTCATCAGTAACGGCCACAAGAACATTAACTTGAGGAGCAACTTCAATATGATGAACAGTTTTATCGGAAAGAAGAAGAGCTTCACTAATATCCATGGAAGAAGCAAAATGATAAATGCGCCGAATAACATTTTCGCTATCTTGGCAACGACATCGGCTATTTGAGTTAGCCCATCTTCAGAAGTTCTTGACTCGCGACATTCGTGGCTATAGTATTCCGATTGTTCGGGTATTGTTATTTGATAAGAATCGTGACCATATTTCCTCTCCGGTTCGACTAAAACTCTTCGATCGCTTTGACCGGGATCCACGATGGAGTGGTACTGTTCCATCGGTTTGGGGATAAAATTCCAATGCTCCGGAATTTCATTCGCCATCCGCGCAGTTCCAGATTCACGTTGGAGTATGATCGGCTGAGGGGATGCATTGCGTTGCGGGGTGGAAGAGTGAGTATCTAAAGCAGGATTCCACGAAGCTCTTTCACTAAAATTATAACTGTACACCCCGGCAATTAATAACGACACATTCCAAATCACGAAAATCATTTTAACTCGCGGTAATTTTATCCGAGGTAGAATCTACAAATGGTTTCAAATTTTCAAAGACGTCTTCTTAAATATCCCAAATGTATAATTTGATTAGTTTCAGTCACGATTCAGAGGCAGAGCGGATCGTTTGGTTTAGGTATTGCTCGATAGGCCGTTACTCATCTCTCATAAATAATATCTCCTATCTCCACGCCCGTTTTTTCTAGCAATTTAACGTTAATATTTTTCCGCAACTGTTACTGGGCGATAGAAGCCTCGGAATAAAATAAAACGGTAGATAAAAGGATCGCAGCATCATATTTATAAAAGTTGGTACTCGTAGAATCCCACGATATTCCGACAAATCGCTCAGCTGTAACGAGGTACTAAACTAGATCATTATGGCTTTATCATCCAGAAAGTGTGAAATTGGGGCAGTGCTGTTTTGGAAAATAGGCTTGTAATATATGTAGGTCAAACATAAACGAAGACTTTTAGCAATGATGGATTAATGTATCAAATCGTGATTTATTTTTTTACAAAAACTGTTAGATTTTTTTTTATTTGACGTATTTGTTACTAAAAACTATATTTAAACTTTAATTAACATCCCTCTAACACCCACGTCATTCTAGAACATAAGTCGCGAAACATTTCTATATGAAGCAGACTGTAGACTGGTAAAATACATGAAACGTGAGAAAATCGTACCATTGTACCTGAAGCGTAAGACTGTAAGTAAAGGTGTGCGTAGGTGTGTTTGGAAATCTAATAAACCAACAGTATTGAAAAAGAGAATTACAATTTGGTTGACAGACATTGGAAGTAAGGAATCAGAAGATTTGTTAAGGATAGTAATTTAAATATGATGCAATTCCATAAAATCATTTACATATCTGTCATACTTTTTTATTTTGTACTGTATTTGTATAATTGTCTCTTTTGGGCTGTTGTTCTATCTCACAGATGCCTTCATGATACTGTGCAAAAAAGACAACTGTAAGTCGGACTAATCATGTCTAACTAAAGTCGACAAAATCGAGGTTTTGAACTGGACCAATTTGTACGTTTTTTTGGGAAGAATATCAGAATTACATTTTCTGTGTCGGTATTTTTTTGCAAATTTGCAAAAATATGACAATGTGGAACGCTATTGGCATGTAACTGGCACACAAACCACTGTTCCATCGAATCCAATGGTAACCAGCTTTGTGAGAACAATATCAGAACTTATCTTGTGTTTTTAGTTTTTGTTTTTTTTCAATTTTTTTAACTCTTCCGACATTTACAAATACTTTTCCAATATATTTGGACTCAAGTTCTTTTTACCAGACTTATGTGTTTTTTGTATTGATTTTATCTTCACGTTGGTCAAAATATAAATTAATCAGATCAGAATTTTCTACAACTGGCTGAGATGGTAAAGCGGTTATTGTTTTTTTTTTCTCTCACGCGGAATAAAAATTCAACAAATGACGTTCGATATGTTGCTTAGGGATAAAAGGCCAAAATCTTGAAGTACAGCTGACACGATAGCTACCCCTGCTCGATCAGAACGTGTGACGTATTTCTTTAAAATTTATTTTTTTAATTTAAATATTTAAAAAAACATTTATTCACAATATCCATATTGATTTTGAAAATACAATTAATTATTCTAAATCTATTTCATATATTTTAATCGGTATTCAAAGTATGTGATATTTCCCTATTAGAATTTACATTATAAATCATACCACACGGTAAAGTAAGATTGGGTTGATATTTATTACTTTCTTTATATTTTATTTAGTAGCTGCCTACAGGTAAAAATCCCACCATTGGAAATCCAGTAGATATTGCTCGTAGTTGGCCTGATCGTGTACTGCTTATCGTCCTTAAAATGTAACATGCTAGGAATGACAGTTGTCAGAAAAAGTGACGACATAACTTTATAGTAACGGAGGAAATTATTTATATATACAAAGGAATTATTTATATTGACACACCAAAAATCATTTGTATCTGGCGTGTTAATATTTTTTAATACAATGCTGGAAACATAAATCAACATTAATATATAAAATCAGCTTTAAAACTAAAATAAACCTAATTATTAACGACGTTCTTACAAAGTCACATAATTTTACAAAAACGTTAGAGATGGACAAAATAATCAATGTAAATTAATCGAATAAAAAAATAATTCATTCGATGTTGTTCATGAAAAAAGTATAAATGTCTCAATTTTTGGTGAATAATTGTGTTTAACACACTATAATAGGTTTGTTTTTGCGTTTTTTATATCAATTTTCGGAATCAGAGCTTCATGGTTGCATGAAATAACTGATAAAATCGATTTAATCAGTAATCAGTAATTTCCCATCACTAATGTAATGAGTTTGACAGCTGTCATTCTAATCAAGCTATATATTATTTTAAGGACTATAGTGTGTTTGCCTGCCGTCGTTACTTAAATGAAAATAATATTTTTAAAATTATAATGCCATAAAAATCAATCCACAAATCAATATTTGAAAAGCAGTGGGTCTACCTAAAACAGAAAAATCGACACGTGGGCTATGGGACAAACATGTTGGGAAACCTTGTCTCAAAACTGTGGATACCTCAAAGAAAAATACTGGCAGTCAAAAATAAGGCAATTTACGAAACGTGCCAATTAGTTTACCAGCCATTATTATTTATCTTAAATAATATGCCTTTCATTCAATTCAACTATTAAAAATAAGCATAAATATTGGTTGCAAAACATAAATCAGTAATTTATTCAACCCTTTTTTTGTACTCCTTTCATTTTATAAACATGAAAGAACTGAAATATTTAAGAATGGGAGCAAAAATGAATTCTGTATGCGGATGATGCCGTGCTTCTTGCTAGCAGCAAAGAAGACCTGCAATTCTTGGTAACAAAAGTCTACGATGTATGCAAGAAAAGCGATTTGCTTATGAATGTTGATAAATCGAAAGTGATGGTTTTTGAGAGGGATGAAAATATAACTAAATGTGAGATCAGTGTGAAGGGAGATATTCTGAATCAGGTAGAAGAACTTGTGTATCTGGGAAGTATGTTTACTGGGAATGGAAAAACCGAAAAAGATATTGAAAGGTGGGTGAGTGCCGGAAACAGGGTGAACGGTGCACTGAAATCTACTTTGGCAAACAAATGTTTATCGCAGGAGGCTAAACTAGCAGTTCATAACGGAGTTCTAGTGTCTACTCTAATGTACGGGAGCGAAGGATAGAATTAGAAAAATGATGATGAAAGTAGGTTAAACGCTGTCGAAAAGCGATCCCTCAGACGAATGTGTGGCAAAACGATGTATGATAGGTGCACAAATGTCGAGATCCGTGAATTGTGTAAAGCTGAGATATGCATTATCGACAGAATCAAGAAAAGGGTGCTGCGCTGGTTTTGACATGTAGAGCGAATGGACAACGAAAGAACGGCTAAAAGGATCTACGATGCGAATGTTGATGGATGCAGAAAACGAGGAAGGCCGATAAAGACATGGCACGAGCAAGTCCATCAAATACTTGAAGATGGACATGTCAAAAGTAGAAAAAAAGCAGACCGGAAATCTTCCATTGCTCTCAGATCATAGGTTGATTCATATGAACCAGTGACGTCATTTTAAGTAGTGCGTTTTTATTGATTTTATTGAAATGATTTTTTCCTTACATTTTCAAGAAACTTTGATAAACAATTTGATGTTCTAATTTTTACCCCGCGCAAGAAAACATTTTTTGTATCCTATTTCCCGTAGGGCTGAAGTTCCTCATTATACTCATTTTGGTATACAAATGTCGGTTTTTCTTTATTACATTTACATTTTTTACATTTACATTTTTTTTTTTGCACCACAACAGGCCAGGAGGCCTAATTACAGTGGTGAATTACATCACAGAGCACCCAGGCTTGAGAAAAATCACATTTTATTTTTTTTGTTCTCACCGGGAATCGAACCCGGAACCTTCCGTGCGTGAATCAAGCGTCTTGACCACTACACCACGGAGGCCGCCATATTCTTCCTTCTCCCAGCCTTCCTTATGCCATGCCCTACCGTAGTCTTTTCAAAAGGCAGATGCCCCACCGGCACCTTTTTTTATTAAACAGCAGGTAAATTTTCAAATCGTATTGTCAGATGTTTGTAAACATATGAACCCCTAATGGAATTAAATAAAACCTATTCTACTACATACTACTGCTACTGCTCTCTGATATTTTCTATATTCGTAAATTTAAAACTAATCATCGGAAACATTCTACGATCCCTCGTATATGTGAAACATTTAACAAAAAATTTAATAGTCTTGATATATTTAACACGCCATACAATATGTACCGAAGAGAATTAATAGGCTTGATTCATACTCTTCATTCATAATTCATTTAATCATTAAATCAAATGCAATTTTCCACTCTCACTTTCCTTCAATCATCCTTTACCGCTCCTTATCAATTTCCTTCTTTTCCTTTCCACTATCTCCTTGTTTTGTCCATATTTATCTTATTTTAATATATAGTATATTTACTATTTATATAGTTTAAACTTCAAGCCGTCGTCGCTTTATTACAGTATTATTTAGTGAATACATATAATTGGATGGCAGGCCCTACTATGTATACATTTTATATAGTTTTTTTTTTAATATTCATTTAACCTGTACATCTGTTTGTATTCGAAATAAATAAAATATATAATAAAATACAAATATTATAGCTGAAATGATTCCAAAACACAAATTGAAAATGTAATTAAGTTGAATAAAATAAAAATGAAAACAATAATAAAACACAAGTGACAATTGAAATTGAGTACAAACACACATATCTTGCCGCCTAATTTATCATTAAATTTAGCTACGCTTGCTACAAAGAAATTAGATGTCCGGATCTAGCCCCTCTATTTGTTATATCCAATCGATTTAGTTTTTTAAAGAGTAAATCGCTTATAGCGCTAAGACCACATTCCATCAAATAATTTTATGGCATGCAAAGTAATATTAGGATATTTTGTGTTAGTTTCTTCGCAAATCCATGCCATTATTCCTACATCCTGCACAGTTTATGTTTTTAGATAATTATTGAAATTGTAGCGAGTTTCATTCTATTTTAAGTACAATTCGGCGTATATTTCAATTTTGTAAATCTCAGGCATTTTTTGTATGACCGATGAGTATTCCCCTTTATACAGGGTGTTTATTAAACCCTGTCACATCCGAAACCACGATGATCAGTATGAGCAAGAAGACATATTGGCACATTAAAATATTTTTTTAGAATTAATAAAATTTAAAAAAATAAAATATCAAAAAAGCAAATGGTTGCTTACTTCTGCAGGGCAGAAGCGCCGCGCTCCTCTCACTTAAGCTAGGGTTTCCTAGGACAGCGGTGCCCGTATCTTAACGGCCGCAGTGAACGGTGATGCGGTGGATAGCCGTCGTAACGTCGACTAGAGAGTGGTTTTCTAGGGAAACGGTGTTAAATGGTGTTGATAACACCGTTTTCTTAGGAAACCACTCTCTAGTCACCGTTACGACGGTTATCCACAGCATCACCGTTCACTACGGCCGTTAAAATACGGGCACCGCTGTCCTAGGAAACCCTAGCTTTATCCCCTGCAGAAGTAAGCCACCATTTGTTTTTTTAAATATTTTATTTTTGAAAGATTTCTTTGCCCTAAATATTTTTTTTTAATATGCTAGTATGTCTTCTTGCCCACACTGATCATTGTGGTTTCGGATGTGACAGGGTTAAAAGAACACCCTGTATGTGTAATGCCGACGTGTCTCATCTCTGAAGCGTGGTGCGCTACCTTTGAGGCGTTATGTCCCACCGGTGGGGCGTACGCCCCGCCCCACCTTGGGAAACACTGTTATAGACAGTCGACAATAACTATGTTGTAATAGGGGCCCAGGTTTGAAAAAATATATATATTATATAATATGTAACTAGCCCAAAGTGCAAAAAAAAATAAACCGCTCTCATGCATCGTTGTTTTATGATTATAGCTATGTTCTGCTAAAGTCCTACCGCTATCAAAATCTCTCACAGTGATACTCGTATTCATACAAGCGCGCATTCGGATTTTCGTATTCAATATCTGGGAAATTATTTTATGTACTTTCATCCCCTATTTGGATTTTACATCCTAAGCTATTCTGGAAATGATTTCAATAAATAAATGTAAACAAACTATTCACGATTCACGAAAAAATACAAAAAATATGAAACACTCACCAGTACGAAATTTCATCTCTCACTGATTCGTACAAATAACCGGCATCACCAATTTAAACACAAAATATCCACGAAACTACAAACAAATTAATACTTTATGGGACATCCCTTTTATTTTACAACACACCTGAGTTTTTAAGGCACAGAAGATACAACTATTTCGCAGTATTTAGCGTCAAATTTATTCAATTCATCCATCAGTCGTGATTTTATGAGTCCATTGCGTTAAATATATTGTTGCTGAAGTCCAATTTTGGCACAGATTCTCGAAAGGATTGAGATTTGATGACGGTGGTGACGTTTCTAATACTTTCGGACAGTTGTGCAATAGCCATGACCGTACAACGTATGACTTATTTTTCGTGTCATTATCTTTGTCAAACTTTGTTTAGTTTTTAAAATGTTTAGATTCTTATGTTGGTCCAGTTTACCCACACCCCAGGTTGATATACAACCCAAACCATCACAGATCCTCCGCCATACTGAGTTGAAATGTTTTTTCTTTAGGATTTAATTTATCATTTGGTTTTTTGCCATACCTACTTTTATCACAAAATATCACGCCATTCCAGTATGGACTTGCTGTGTTCATTTTTCAAAATTGTCTCCAACCGGCCGCGAGAACGTTAGGAATACCAGCCCTTAGGTGATATTCCAAACGCTTTTATCTCGCGTATCCTCTACGTAAATACACGAGATAAAAAGTGTTTTCTACGGCCGCGAGAGTGGTTCAGAATACGGAATTGTGTGCTATTAAATTTAATTCGTTATAATATAAACCCATTTATTTCTTTTCATTGGATTTTGGAGAGTGCAAAAATAATATTAACTCACATTTATTATATTTTAAAATTGTATTTCTATCCCCCCCCCCCCCGCCCTGCACGATATCCCTCCTGCGCGCATGCGTGAAGTGGCCGAGTAATGTTGCCAAACCGCGAACAATATATTAACATAACACAAATATAAGATCATTTTGTGTTATGCTTTACCTAAAAAATATTTTTACCCTATTCAGGGGAATAACAAACTAAAAGGGTTAATACCAATTATATTTTGACACTTAAAAACGACACAACACGGCGTAATTGATTTTTAATCGGCAGTTACGTACTAAGCGACGTCTGCAGAGTAACGGCCAAAGCGTAAACCTTTGTCGGCTTCATTTTGATGTGCGTACGTGGTTTCTAAATTATTATAATTCTATGGTTTTAAGCTTTGTTAATCAGTCAAGAACAAATGTTTACAATTGAAAAGTTACTTAATGCTTTTTACAATGTTTATCCGAGAGGTTCTTATACGCTTTCGTGACACAAGCAGGCATTTTGGTTTCGATTCTGAACGTCACGCCTGGCTGGCGGTCGAAGAACGTCTAAATACGCATTGGGCACGACTAAGCGTTCGGGCATGAGTTAATTGTCATTATTTTTTAGGGCGCAAGGCATGTCTATGTGTATTAAAATGTCCCAAAAAAAAGAATTATAAGCAAAAGGTTTATCTGTGGATCTCCATCAATTTTGTAATAATAATTGAACATTGTTATGCAGAAAGCAGCCAGCCATAGAAAGGTGAAACTGAGATAATAGTACTTTTGTGAATAATCGAATCTACCCAACAGTTGGAATGTTTTCGACATTTGACAAATGATAGACAATGAATACATTATTTTTTATATACTACAAACAAGAATCTAATTACATATTTTACCAGTTTTATTGGTTTTTAAAGTACTGTAAGATTTTTCTAGTGCCGTAAGTGTTTTCTGAAAGAGGCCTGGCTGTTTTAGCAGAACATATACTTGACCTTACTGCATCTGATAACACCAAAATATAATTTTTCAGAATTGTGAACTGGCTGCTTTCTGCATAACTATGTTTAATTGTACTTTCAGGTTCTATTTTTGTTGGCGAGGAACTTTCATATATTTTATATGGATTTAGCAAAACTCCTGTCACCATCCTTTGAGTTTTATTTATGGATTGGGGCTGAAACCATTATTTTTGTTAGTGATATTCAAATTTATTTCGTAAAACCTACAAAAATTACCAAAATTTTTTTTTTCTTGTTAATCTATGTCCACTTCGTAATCTAATGGTTGGCACGTTTGGCTACCATGCATGTGGTCTCAGATTCAATTCCCGGTAAATATTTGCTTAAAAGGCATTTTTACAATGCAACTTTTCATAGTTCCTGGACTGGCACCAGCAGAAGACTGACATCTAGCCTTAATGCGATTGGTGTATCACTAAAATGCCTCGTGCACCGTTAGGTGCAGATAAAGAAAGATGATGAATCCGTGCACACCACCAGTTTCCAAGCTTACTTAGTTATCAGTGGCTACCAACATCTACAGAGTCCCATTTTTTATGTAATTATTTTAAAAACTTGAAAATTACAAATTAATTATGTTATGTTAATAGACTATCAAACTGAGCAAAATAAAATATTATTTTTATTTTGCTGTTTCAGTGACGTCACTAGTTCTCTTCGGTGAGTTATTCCGATTGGTGGGGTTATTTTTTTTTAAAAAGAAATATTTGTGTTCTTATGATTTACCCAAATATTTAATTTTGAGAGCCATTTTTAACTAGTTGTAAATAACTCACTATTGGAAAATGGGAATCAAGTTGGGGTAGTGGGATTCGAACCACGGACCTTCGGTCCGTGAGTCCGAGACCCTAGCCACAGGACCACAAACCGATTTCATTGGGGTTGGTTTCCCGATTGATTTAGAAGAACTTGTGACGTCAATTCACGTAGTTAATTTTTCATACATTTTAGAAAAACTTAGCCGTACAAATGCTATATTTTTTACCACGTCCAAGAAAACATTTTTACAGTCAATTTCCAGTAGCACTGAACTTCCTCATTGCCGAGTGCTTTTTTTCCGTGTTAATATTTTCATAGTTCGGTTTTATATTTTATTGTTACTCTGTACACTATAACAAAAGAGAAATATCATATACTACGAATACCGATAAAAACATGTGAAATGGATTAAGAAAAACTAATTGTATTTTGAAAATCAATACGGATATTGTGTAGAAATGTTTTCATACATATTTTTGAAAAATGAATTGTTAAAAAATATGCCTTTACAAAAACGCGACATGTTTGGCCTTCACAGTTGAGACGTCAAGATTCGTAACGATGTTCTGTTCAAATTTAAACAGTCACCAAGTCCAAAATTTTACGGAATCGTAATGTATTGGGAGCGTGGCCAATGCAATGAACCGTTTTCACGGAAAAAAAAAATTATGCCACAAGGACAAAAAAATATATTTTTTACTCAACATTGTAAGTTTTTTAAAGAAAATGTGGTATTTCCCTATTGCATATTATAGAAATAAAAGATGAGCGATACTTAAATCCACAAACTTCTTCCTCGAAACTGGACTGGTTTTTCCAAATTTGTGGTTTAAATATCATATGTCCCAACAGAGAGCTTTTCCCAAGAATTTTCACTGACAAACTTTAATGTTTTATAATAATCGCATGTACTTTAAGATTTGATATCCAAGATGGATCTATCTCTCCAAGAAATTGCATATTTTTCAGATTTAGCCAGGTTGTCTAAACTCAAAAAGTAATTTTTTCGTTAAGTACGAGGTATCATTTTATCAAGATTTTGTTTGTATCAGAAAAACAAACTTAGAATAAAAATAACGATAATTTAAAAGTAACAGTTTTTAATCAAATTAACCAATTAAATGTGGTAAAACATTTTCATAAAAACCACACAGGTTATGCTGTATTAGAGTATCACCAACGATATTGGTTTATGTCACTTTGCAACATTAAACTGAGGATATTTCAAAATTAATATTTGAAGCATTAACTTTGTGATTTTTCATGTAAAATATTTTGTGTCAAATTTGCAGTCAAATGATATTATTGACGGTTGGGATATAAAGTGGGAGGAGTAATAAAAAGCGAGAAATAATAAATTTTCATCCTTTATTAGACCAGTGCGCCCTAGTCGGTCCAGTTGGTCGGGGTGCCGCCCCATTGGGAGGCAGCTACGGGGGCCACGACCGGTGCGGTCTCGGCGGCCCACTCGTCGTGCGCCTTGGGGGCTCCATCAGCAGCAGGGGCTGCGGGGGCCACGGCTTCCTCGGACCATGAGGCAGCGGCCGCATCTCCTACTACAGCGTCATCCACAGCAGACATGATCGCGGGTTGCTGGGGATTTACAATACATCAATTAATATAATCATCCATTGAAAAAATATACTGTTTGATTACATACGGAGAGTACAGGAAAGCAATATAACTGGTCAATGATTATTCCAGTGTGGATTTGAGTATCAGTCGCTTTTTATTTCTACAATAAAAGCATCTTAAATTTTAAATCAATTTTAATGAAAATTATTTAATATTCTTCAAAATGATTTTATCACAATACAACTGAGGGTGAACATCTAAAATGCAAAATACAGAAAGATTCAAATTATAAATAACTGTTCGATTAATTATTTTCCTGACAGATGTCAAAAGGGGGCTAAGTTTAAGCCAAAACTTAACAAAACCTATCTACATGGGTCACAGTGATGTCAAGAACTTATATGCTATTGACCCTCATTTTTAAAATAAAATGATAAACGAACCTCAGTCTTGGCTGGTGCCATGAGCTCCTTGGCCTGCTCCTCCTTCTCAGACTCATCGGGGTCACGGTAGAAGAACAGGTCTACCACCACGTCCCAGCGTCCCTCGCGCGGGATGAGACCGCGCAGACGCAGCACCTCCCGGGCCAGCATCCACCACATGAGACCGGCCGAGTGTGAGGCCTTGGTGTTACAGGGGATGGCGATGTCCACAAAGCGCAGCGGGGCATCCGTGTTGCAAAAGGCAATCACGGGGATGTTGACGTAAGAGGCCTCGGTGACAGGCTGGTGGTCCGTGCGGGGGTCAGTCACGATCAGCAGGCGGGGCTCACGGAAGGCAGCTTGCACCTGGAAACAAAGTTTAAAATATCGAATTCTCCACTTCTGCTTGTAAGTAGTCATGTTTACAATTCAAGGGTTAGGTTTTAACTTATCTGACATCACCCACTTGTAATGTTCATTATGCATTGACCATAGAACTTTTTTTAAGAAAACATTGTAAAAACCCCCAAAACAAGGATGTCATTCATAAAGTACAAAAGAAGTTGTGAATTGTAATAAGGTGCTGAGCCTGTGCTTACTAAGTTTAAGAGTTGAAAAAGTACATATTGTAAATTCATGGTGGGCGTTATCTATTTAAATAACAGATATTCACGACTAATAAATGTCAAAGTTTTGCAACAATAGGAGACGGATTCATAAAATACTCGCATGATAAAAATGTGAGATTTGCAAATTTTTACATAGAGTTGTAGATATAATTAACATAAATTAAAGAGGCTAGTATTTACCTGATTGGTGAAGGCACCTGGAGTGAACCGTCCAGCGATCGGCGTCGCCCCTGTGTAGGAGCTGAACTTGAGCACGGCTCGCTGGCCGAAGGAGCGCGAGGAGATGGCAAACACCTCCGCCGGGTGCTCGATGGCGGCGATGGCGCGCGCCGCCAGCAGCAGCTTCTCCCACGTGCGCCGCAGGTTGATCACGTGCACACCGTCCGTGCGCCGCTTGTACACATACTGCTCCATCTGGGGGGAAAGGGTAGTGTTAGGATGCGCCGGAAGGGAGACGTAAACAGTGAAGGTCGGTGGGGAATCAGTTGGGAGAATCATATTTCTTCAATTGTTGTCAGACAATAAGGAACATAGATTAATCATCATGTAAAAATCTTTAAATGCTACCTTCCTCAAAAAAGTTCAAAAAAATTTATTCGTCATTCCCTTATCCACATGTAAAAATGCTATCTTTTAATATGCTAAAGAAAATATCGATCTGTCAAAAGCCAGTCTTAGGCCCCGATTAAAATGGGAAGTTGCCTTTGAAATTTGTACACATATTCAATTTTTCATACGGAAAATTTGATTCTAATTGACAGTTTACACCTTTTAGCTCCCTACAGTCCGTATTAAATACTGCAGGGAGACTTATTTTTGGAATCTTTAAGTTCAGCCATATCACTCTACTACTTCGGAAATTACACTGGCTACGTTTTCTACAGAGGGTGGAATACAAGTTAGCTTATGTATAAATCACTGCATAACTCTGCTCCGGAGTATATATATATTTTTTTTAATAAAATAAATATTTGCGTTCTTATGATTTACCCAAATATTTCATTTTTAGGGCCATTATTAACGAGTTGTAAATAACTCAGCATTAGAAAATGGTAATCAAGTTGGGGTAGACTGGGATTCGAACCATGGGCCATTGATCCGTGAGTCCGAGACACTAGCCACGGGACCACAATCACTTGGTAAAGCGCCCTTGAGATATTATAATATTTACAAAATCACTCAGAGAGCTGTATTCTTGAGTTCTGGATGAATAAAATGACTAACCTGGAAGTTGACATTCTCCGAGCCCAGGTGAGTGGTGGCCGCCAACATCTTGGTGACGTCATCTTCACGTAGGGCTAACACATCTAGTCCTCCCGACATTGTTACGTTTACAATGAGTTACGATGTAACCTAGAATCAAAACAAACTGTCGTTTAGAACACAATCATAATATTAACAAACTCAGTGGTAAAAGCACGGTGGTAACTAATCAGTTGGGAGAATCATAAATCATCAATTCATGTCAGATAATTTGGAACATAGATTAATCATCATGCTGGTACCACAGAACTCGAAAACATAAATTAAACAAAATATATGAATTGAACGGAAGAACAAATCAACAGCATTAATTATTTTCGTAGTTCAATTTAAAATACCTGGGAAAAGTTTGACGTTGCTATAAGTATGATGGAAACAAAATATTATAACCTCACTTTCATAACCCTATTCCGTCGTCACTGAGGGAATATCAATTGACTTTAACTATTCTATGATTTGAATAAAATGTATTTGATTGATACTCGCACATATCAAAATAACACCGACAGTTATTTATACAACACATGACAATGTTTGACATTTCGGCGGGCAACATGTCAACAGAAAGTCACTTTAAACAATAAAACTATAAAAACCGAAATTAGTTTTTCACTGTGAAAGTATTAAGAAACTAATAATATTAATAGTTTTTGCGGGTGATTTAAATAACTGATTAAGATGATAACGGAAAATAAAACTTACGCGTGTAAATGCCACTGGGAGTTAGACAAAAATGGACGAGAAAAGACAATTTCCGTTTCCTCCTTAAAGAATCACAATGGCAACATTTTGACGAAATATGAGGCAGTTAAATTATTTATTTGTTATGGGTAAGAACTTCTTAAAATATTTTTGGGAAAATTAATTATATATATTTATGAAATTACCCCAGTATGAAAAAATATTTTTTCTGCTAATGTATTTTATAAATGACGTATAATGAAGAAATGATTTATCGTTTCGAGTATCGATCAACAACTTTTCTTCGTTGCTAAAAGTTTCTGTTTCTATAACTCTTAAAAATTAATTATCCCAGCTGCCTACCTCTTTCCATTGTTTTTCAGAATTGTTACGAGTTATGACATGTATTGTTTATTTACGGAAATTCAATGTATTTAGTAACAATAAATTTCTTTTTGATGAAGATATGATTAAAATAAAATATAAATAAAAAATAAATAAAACTAGGACAAAAGAAAAAAATAATAACCTCCAGACAAGTATTATTCGCAATTCTTACCAAAGTTTTGGACAGCGTAAGCGTTTTAGAGTCCATGGACTTATGCCACATCAGAAAAGCCATATTAGCAAGGTGTAGAGTCTATATAATCAGTGGTGTAGAGTAACTTTCAAGTGATTTCGGTTGACAAACCATTTTTAAATATTCACCCTAAGATGGCATAGTAAATGCCAAGATAATTACAAGGTAATTGCATGGCAATCTAACATATTCTTGGAGATTTTGCATTCACATTTGTGAAGTTTTCATATTTTTCCTAATTTTATCAGTCGCAATCTATTGTAATTGTTTAAATTATATTTGTTTTAAAAGTCAAACTCAATTAGTAATAAATGTGTACTGGATAATAGAAATCGAGTCGTGGGAGAGCAGGGAGCAAATTTGACTCCTTTTTAAATATTTTTTTAATAAGTTTTATTATAATTTTCTTGTGGGAGGGGGTGAATCAATTGATACAAGTCTTACATATAGGTATTTATTAGTAAAAAAGAAAATATAATACATCGTCCATACAGTTTGATTTTGAAAACTTAAAATTAGGTAAAATATATTTTTGCTAACAACTCTAAACTCGATATATATCTTTGTCCACTAAATCGTTAAAACAAAGGCAAGCGGCAGGATTCTTGGAAGCTAAATACAAAGTACATAAATATAATATGAAACGAGATACACACTAAAGGCACCAACTATTGATAAAGCAGGCCGGCAACCGCTCGCATTTGTCAAACGTTCAAGTGGTCTCTTTCTAACAATTCTACTTTTGGCTGCATTCAGTACCGAGCCATACGGATGCCACTTACCTCTACCACTAATTAGCAACACCAAAATAACTTGATTTTGAGATGCGACGATGCTAGAAGGTTCGCTCTTCTATACTTCTAGAGGTAAGATAGCCCGACCTTCGCCTTCGTTTACAATATAAATTTCAACTTATAAGCTATGCGGTATCAAACTGTAAAATGGTTAATGGCAACGGACAGAGTAAAGACTCCGTCATTATATCCCCTGGGGACATACACTAAAATTAGTATTTACAAAAGTACACAACGTAAGTCAAGTTTTCCAATGCCGTTCCTCTCTGATTAGGATGCAACGATACGAGAACGCGACATTGATTTCCACTGTTTAATCCCTGATGAATTCCTTATAGTTTAAAATATTTTTTTTTAATTGATAAATGAGCCTCGATTAATTGGTCAGAATAGTAAAATTATCCGTCAATTGTCAGAAAATGTAATAATTTTGCAATTGTTTTAACATTCAAAATAGAAAGGACACGGCTTATGAGGCTTTTCAAACATGGAGCATATCCTTATTATCTAAGGGAATATATCAAAATTTACAAAATGCCCTCAGTATAAAATACGGATGATTCATTCATAAAAACATAATTATTTTAAATAAAAGCAAACATCTGATGTTGATTTGTCATTCACAAATCCACTTTCATCGCATGATATAGTCTAAACGTGTAAAATGTAGGGGTTTAATATAAATATACAGGTGATAAATGTACTACATAATAATATTATGCTTCTGATCCGTTGTATTCATAGAACTTAATACTAAACAAAAACTGAGACAAATAAATTTATTTTACGTAGTGTAAGGCTTCATAATTGGGAAGGGGGAAATGAAAATACAATTACATAATTCTATATGCCTATTAACAGAATGACATGTGCTCGAGAGATGTAACGAGTGTACTTTAAACTATAATAGCACTTAAGTATGTAATCCTCGGGTCAAACTAACAGTAAAATTATTCAGAATGGGGAAATCTTGCACAAAGGACTGTATTTCACACATCTCCTAGAACTTAGTTTATTTCTTATTATGTACGCAAATACTTGAAGACGGGTGATATTTTTAAGTTAGCGACTAATTGGTGTTGCTTGTATAAAGATGGTCTGCGCATAATTTATCAATTTGTGAATAAATTTGAAAGCGTTATCCATCGTGTGTTGACATACAACAAAAAAAGAGAAAAACAATAATCCACGAAACATGTCACCATTTCATACTGTTTCTAGACTTACTTTTTATGTGATTTCTAGTACAGTAATCTAATTTTGACCAAACAGAATAATGTACATTACCAACACACGCATGCATTACGCCATTAAATTTATTTATCAGACCTTTGTTACCCACAATTACATGTATTCTAGAAATAAAATATTTTTGTATATTATGTTATCAAAAACATGTGGCATTTCAGTTCTAAAATAATACATCGGACTCCCATTTTACACAGTTTCAAACTAACATTTTTTAACATCAATTTAAAAATTCCCAAGAGTAATACTATGTATTTGTTTTGGAATTTCCTACAGCCTTTGAATGTAGTTACCACTCAGGCATAAAGAGGTTTGTTACCATTTCTTTTAAAAATAAAATCAAGATCAATTAACAATTATAAAATTTGATTAAAGAAACCTATTCACTATTATTATTTATTTCAATATACTTTCTTTGGACTGTGTAAAACGCTAGTCCAGTGTAAAACGTTAACTGATACGTGTAGAAAGTAAATAGCTTTATACTGTTGTTATAATGTACTAGATTAAGGTATAAACCTCACAAATCTCTTATATTCTTTGTCAATAATAAAAATGTTAATTTAAAAAACAATTTACAATATATATTTTTTTAGAAACACATGTATATGTTAAATTTATATCTCCATTACTGGCGTTGACACAAAATGATTACATATTGTATTAAAATATGGATGGTAATTGTTCGTTAGAATGATTCCTCATAAAAATATTTGTTCTTATAAAAGCGTGAAATATTCTCTTAGAAATGAATACATATTTAATGATAATGAAATTAACTAAAACTAGGATTTAACAATATTTCCAATGCTTCTACATTAGTGTACAACATTCATACACAAATGATGACATTTTGCGGTAGTCATATTGTTAACAATGCTGCCTTATATTCTTGGATGACAAATTAGAACAGACATTAGAGAACTTATTACTACAAACGTGTTGACAGTTCACACTGATTGTTAACCTTGATGGATTAAACAGAAATGTAGAATGTGGTTGGCCCAAAGTGGGGGGGAATACGGATTAGCATTATAAAAACTAATTTTTATTGGCACAATTACTACTAGAATATGTATAAATGTAAATCCCAGAATCAAATACAGATTTTCAAATAAATTTTAAACTTGATAAAATAAATTATTTTACTTCTTGAACTTTCATGGGCCGCGCTGATTTACAAGTTCCTAATTTTTAATTACATTGCATTCATTAGGAACTTATATTAAAGCATCTGCAAAAATGAGAACGGCTCATGACATAATCATTAAAAAATGTTATCAGCACACCATGAAGATATTACCACCATGAATTGATTTTTAGACATTTTTTTATTCAATAATAAAAAAAATGCAGTTGTTGTGACAATTACGTGTGTAATAAAAAAGGTGAAAAAATATATTCCAAATAGACTGAAAAGATGTTTAATTATTTTTATTCTGATTTGATTAGGTTTTACTGCTGGAAATGAAGTAAAATTGAATATTTGCATTTTTAAATACTATATCGTTAAAACACAATGTACTCTTAGTTTACGGCAGTAATAATATCTCACACGTCTGCTAAGATGTTTTAAGAAAATGCCAAAATCGTATCTCTCGTTTAGGAAATGACATTGGTAATAAAAGACGTAAGTAATTATATGGTAGGAAAAGATATTGTGTCCCTATGAAAAAACAGCCTGGAACCATCAACTACGGTCCTGGATGTGAAATATTTTTTTAAAATAAGACATTTATGCGTCCGTAAGAGTGGATCCTATGAGATAAAAAGTGTCCGTGAACATGTTACTTTTATTTATTTATTGATATTTTGAGTTGGTGTTTTTTTTGCAAGACCCTGAGTTTCAATTTCATTTCATTTCCAGAGGCTGGAATCTGGATTCGGGGGAGTGGGGTTATATTTAGAGTTAAGATGTTAAGTTTGCGGGGGCACAGCAGACGCGGGTGTGGTGTACTATGAGCGGTAGGAGGTGACATAGGTGGCGGGGAACAGCCCCCGTCGGTTGGCGATCTCACCCTGCCACCAGTGCTGGTCGGAGCGGTCGGTGACTGTGATGACGTCTCCGCGCCGGAACTCCAGTTCGCCGGCCTCCTGCGGCGCAAAGTCGTATAGCGCCTGCACCAACATCTACGGAAATATCAATACGCTATTTCAATCAGTATATTGTGCGGGTGGTTGGGTAATAAAATTACACAATGAGCAAGTTTAGTGGTAGGTACCGTTAAATGAATTTTTCAAATATTTTCTTGGACATGATAACGAATATTCAATTGTAAAATGAAACATTTACAAGATGTATCAATTTTTTAAAACGAAAATAGCAAAATTAAACACATTTTAAATACACGTAATCATTCATTCACAAATTAGCTCGCCAATCATAAACGCCTGTTTAACCATGTTACAAAACCAGGCTTGTTAATGAAAATTCTTAGTGGAACTTCATTGTAATTTATTATAGAAATAAAAGACAAGTGATATTTAAATCCACAAATTTGGAATAACCAGTGCCTGGTTCCATCGATTTCGCAACATCTTTATAATAAAGATAAGAGTCTTAAATATGTCACAAAAGTGATGAAACCGGTCACTGATTAATTCAAATTTGTGGATTTAAGTATTATTCGTCTTTAATTTCTATAATAAATTACATAAGACAAAAATCCACAAGACTGTTTAAAAATTCTCCAAGTAAAAACAGCAATGAGGAAGTTTGATGTTACGAGAAATTGCATATGAAAAATGATTTCTTACGCGCGGTAAAAATTAGAGCATTAAATTGTACTGTGAAGTTTATTGAAAATGTATGAAAAAAATAATAAAAATGAACTATTTTGAACAACAAGCCAATTCGCCAATCAGTAGAGCTCACCAAAGAGTAATTTAAAAATTACAAAACTTAAAAAAATCATAGCACTGATAATATATTTTTTAAATACATTTTTTTATTTTCATTTCGGCTTAGTTTGATAGTTTATCAAAATATCACTGAGCTTCTTCGTTCAAAAAATATTAATTTAAAAAAATCAATGACGTGACAAAATAAGTGCCATATAAAAAAAAAACACTAAAAATCCCCATTTTGTAAAATTATAACTAATAAGATTTTAGGGCATACCAGCATTTACTGACAGATCATAAAACTAAATCTACATAGAAGTTAAGTAATATGATTTGATTAGCCCTTTAACAGTTTTATTATTGTTTTCAAATATAAAATGATGAGTCTCACCTGAAAAAAATAATAAACAACATAGAACTTCAAATTTATGTTGAACACATCCCGCTTAACCTTAAAGATACCTTTAAAAATACTGTTTTTTTTTTTTTCAAAAAGCGGTTTTAGTTAACAAACAAAAGCAAATAATTTTAATTGCAATATATGATGCAATTTTTTTGCAGTCACATTAAAATCAATTGCTGTTTTATAAGCAGAAAAACAAAATGCATTAGTTTATTCCATTAGGCGGTGCCATATTCATGTATGAAATAAATATGTATGCAAAAATTTATAGCTAACTAGCATCATGGTATTTGATTAAAGTATTAATTTAGATTCAAATTTAGTTTAAGATAACAATACCTTGATAATCCATAAAAAAACCATAATTAATTCCATCATAACAATTACATTTTTACAAATTATTTATATTCCTACATAGAGATTTAATGCACAATTTTTTTTAAATTGTACATTGGAAAAAATACTTATTCAAAATCTGTTTCTAACAAAAAAATCTTCTAGTCCCTTAAAAGATTGTTTTAAAAAGAATTAAATCATGTACTTTATTTTTTACACTACCAAGAGCGACCGAGAGTCATAATAATTGTACTTTGAAATATGCAATCGCCATAGGTATTGACTTCTAAACTTTTTATTGCTAAACCGAATGAAAGTCATCAAATAAACAGGTTTTAGCACTTTTACTTAAAACAATCGACAGATGAGAAAAATGAAGAAATACAAATGTTCAAATGCGGGCAGAATGGTGAATGTTACAGTGTGCAATATAATCACATACACCAGCCTAAATGTTTTCTTCTCAAAAATCTCTCCACCTCCGTTGAGATCTACCTAAATAAAAACTAAAAAGCTTAAAACATTTCAATAAAAAGCAGAAAATAAATATAAATAACATTCAATAGGAATTAAAGGGATTGAAAAGTGTGCGGTGTGGCATGAGTGTGACACCATAACTATATTTGGTCTTCTTCATGTTAGTAACATGTATATATTTCAAAAGAAAAATCCCTTGATATTCTTGAATGATGAGAATTGTCTACATAATATAAGTTTAAAGGTTCTATGACTATTAGGTTGCTTTGCCAGTTACATTATTGGTTTAATAAATATTAATTCAACTGAAGTACTGCGAAGTACGCATGTCAAAATCATTTGTTTGTGGAACAGGATGACAATGCGAGTCAATTTAGGACTAGTTTTTGACATAAGCGTTGCTATTATGTACTTATTAAAAGCAATATGATAACATCTAGTACACCTATCACACAATCTACTGTAAATTTTCAAAAATACAAATGAATTGAGGTAAAAAAAAGTAATTACTAAATAAAGAGACCAACAATCTACATACTAGTAAAATCATGGATAATTAAAATAATTTTACAATCACAAAAAAATATATTATATATAACAATAATTAAGTTTTTTCTCAGGCCTGGGTGTTTCTATACTGTGATTCACCAATGAAATTGGATTTCTAAAAAAGGGTAAGGCTATTTTTAAATGTATTTTACAGTTATGAACGGGCATTTAGTTGATTTTATTATAATTTACATATAAGCTCACTTTAATATTCATTACGCATCGCCTAAAACTGATATCATTCTTTAGTCTAATTACTGTTATTTTTAGTGAATTTCTGATTACTTAAAAAAATATATATATTATTATTATATTAAATTAGAACTTCAGGAAAAGATCAGTCCTTCTAGAAATCAAGGATAATACGTTAAGCGGACCAATTAGTAATTTATATTCCACATCATCATCATTCCCTTTCCGCACCTAGTGGGCGCATAGGGCACTGCATCGGTACACTAATCGCAGCGTATCTTGATCATTTCTGTTACACGAAGGCAAGGAATTGTTTGCTTCAAATACATAAAGACAAAATAAATAGTAGTATTTCTAGGTCACAAAACGTAAGTACGCGACCTAGAACAGGTGGTAATATCTTAATTCCCAAATTGAAAACAACTACAGCACAACATCATTATACTTACAGAGGAATATTTTTCTTTAATGAAATGAACAAAAATAATAAAAAGTACAGTCAGGAATACAATATATTTAAGAAAGAAGTGAAAAGTTACATTTATAATTCTTCTTTATGTAACACTGATTAAAAACATCGTTTCTATTTTTTTTTTGTAATTAACATATCCTAAAAATATTATTAATTAAAATAAAATAAACTATTGTAAGGTGCCTCTCCCCATTATGTACACAAGAATTATTTCTTTTACGTAATGGGAAACGTTCATGTAAATATATGTATTTAATGAATGTAAAAAATTGTATTTAGTTGTAACATTGTATTTTCATTTGTCTAAATAAAAAAAAAAAAAATTTTTTTTAAAAAGATGACCAGTCTTAAGCTTAAGGTACCAGTCCAGGGACTATGAAATATTCTAGTGTAAAAACACCCTAATAAATGTTACACATCAACCATGTCGGGAATCGAACCCAGGACCTCTTGCGCGGTGGCAAGCACGCTGACCATTACCGTTCCTAAAATTTTAAATAAAACTAGCACAAAAGGTGCGTATTTTTTATCCAAGTTCTATACGGTGAGAAGAGTACTGTACTTTAGTAGATGAAAAGGAAATCTGTCGGTGACAAGTCAAAACAAAGTGAGAGCAACACAAAGGAAAGCGTAAGCTAAGCATGCTTCGTGTGGCGGATGGAATGGGAGCCAATGGATGCGTTAGTATGTCAATACAAAACACCGAGATGGTAGCATCCGAGCCAGCAAAGATTGTAAGTTTAGTACCTCCGCACTGGGTGCTCGCGCGGAGCTTCAGACCTGAAGGAAGACCAAACATTAGCTGGCTGAGGCCACACACTACACAACACTCGTGGCTCCTTATCTTACAATTACACTCTCGCTCTCCGACCCGCCCTCCACTCGACCAAACGGAATAACGAAAACCAAATCGGGAACAGCAAATCAAAATGTATAACAACAAAAATCACAAGCAAAACATAATTGCAACATATTAAAGGACAAAAATTCAACACATTTATATTATGGACGGCAAATGGCAAATAAATTATCGTACAGATGGATTTGATTAAAAATGCGATATTCGGAAACATAACTTGTGTAGATAATGCGTGTTATTACTTAATTCAATCAAATATAGCCTTTTAAAATTTCTACGTTAAATAACATACATACATCAAAATCATAGACACATTGCATTCGAGGAGGTTGAAAACCATTCAAATGGAATCTTAAATACAAGAGGGTTTACTAAAATAAAACAATTCATACAACAAAAACATATACAATATAAACTCCGCTCATTCACTCTGCACTTGACAAGAGCCGAAACGGGGAACTTTATTGTTTCAATGGATGGATCAGAGAAAATAATCTAATTGAGTATTCATTTACTCTCCATAAAGACAACAAAATGTTTGAATGAATTTTGAAACCCTAATGGCAGATTTGTTATTTTGAACAAATGTAGTCTAAGAATGCAAAATGTCCTCCAGTTTATGGCAACTGTGGGTGAGTTTGCGTTACCTCCTCTGGCACCATGTCCTGCAGCTTGACATCCTGGGAGCGGGAGACAGAAGCCGTGCGATGATACTCTACCAGTTCATTCAGGGAACCAAACTTCACCACCCACAGGAAGAATTTCCCACCCGCGTCTCTCAGAACTTTGAAATGCTGCACGCCATCCGAACACCTGGAAAGAAAAAAATATTTGAAACACACATCAGGCCTATCATAATAAAAATGAAACAAATCTAAATCTTTTCAAAATTTTGGTTATGGAAGAAATTAATAGAAATATAACTGAGTTGTGTGATTGCTTAATATTTTTTTTATAGTAGACCTCGGTCCATACACGCTTTTCTTAATTATTTAAATTTTACTTTGTTAGCTTTTGCGGCAGACAGTTGAACTATTTAGGTCCAACTAACGTGTAGCTGTGTTTGGATTAAACTATTAGGAATAATTTGATACAAAATGTTAGTCGAACTAGGATCTGGGCTTAAAGGGAGAGGTTTTTTTTTTCAGATTAAGCAATATGAGAACACTCGCCCTCTACCCTTTAAACGCGAGAACTAATTTATGTGGAACTTGTCACAATCGATTTACACGGGTTGCAGTGACGTCAGGAGCATTTATAGCACTGACTCCCCTGTTTCAGAATAAGAATAATTAATCAGATTTCTTGGTTTAGTTTTACACATTTACTAATTAACCATTGAGCACTTTCACTTGAGAAAGCATCTTGCAAGAATGGTAAATATTAAAGTTAACAACATTTTTCACCTCAATACTAATTTTACATGTTTGAAGAGACAAAAACAATGGGGCATTAAAGATATGGGTATTATTTTGATATTTTGAATCTAAATTATTAGCTGTAGAGTTTCATCAAAAAACATTTACAGAAACTAGCTGTTCACGATCTGGTGCCAACCATAATGTATGAGAGCGAAGTGTGGAATTAGTAAAATAATTATGAAAATAGGTTGAATGCTGTCAAATAGAATAATAAATCACAGAGGCACTCCTTACATGTTGGTCCAAGATCCTTCAATCTTCTACCTAAAGAATTACAAAACATTAAATCGCTGGTATAGTTTAAAGTAGGTTTGAAACAGATAGAAACCTTTTTGATTTTTTTAAATTTAAAATAAAAATGCATACCGCAAATAAATCCTGTTTTCGTAATATTGGCATTTGTTAATTTTCTTTATCTTTTCTTTTCTTTTCATGGTCATGTCATACCATATCCATATGCTTTAAACTTATTAATCATTAAAAAAGGAATGGCCCACGCTCGGACGCCGAAGTCTTTGTGGACATTCTTTCCAAATTATGTTATAGCTTAATTTTAAGATGTATTTTTTAAAAGTGTATTTATATAAATAAATTTCTATGTGTATCTAAATATGTATGGAAAAATAAACAAATAAAAAAAATATATAATAATGAAAATGAAATGTAGCTTACTTGACAGACAGTGAGAAGTCCCCAGGACTGGACTCGCTTATGCGGATGAGGAATCCACCTTCACTTTTGTTAAGGAGGAGTTTTTCTGCGTCAGCTCTTGTGATTCGCCCATAATACCAGCTAGAAAACAAAATAAACTTTTAATATAAAGGAATAGTTAAAAAGCGTTCAATAGTTTTGCGTTCATTAGTAAGTGTATTTATAATTTTTGTTCAAATGTTTTTCAGTTTAAAAAAAATATATTTTGGTTTTTTCATAGACAGGTTACTTTTTCTCTCTACACTTGTACAGTGCTTAGTAACAACAGTATTACTAACACATTAACATAGGGTTACTAAACAATATTCTTAAATGACTGCTAAAAATATTGTTCTGCAAACGGTGCTGTAATGTCGTGTTACATTAAGCAAAAGATGAGATATTTTTAAATACAGGTTTAAAAACAAAAATTTGACACATAAATATATGGGGTGGCTTTTCCTGACTGACTTCTTACTAGGAATGCTGGGCTACTAATAACCGTTTGAGAAGAAATATTCATTTGGATGTTCACTTTTTTCAACTGATCGATGGTCGCATACATAATTCGGATATTCTGAATAAATTTGGTCTATTTGTCCTTGATAATTATCTTCGACAAAGGCAAAACAGGTTGTTCTACCTACCACGATGGAGAACCAACCTGCCAATGGTTATGCCAGTAAGTAGAGCAATCGTGCTATTCGATCGTATCGCATCGGATGTCGATGTATTTTGTGACAGTGGGATTTCTCTCAGGAAGGCAATTTCCTAATAATTGTAATATGTATTTATTGTGTATGCAGAAAATTTGTAATTCAATATTAAATTTGGTAATGTATCCAAAATAAAACACGTTTGTTGGATTTTAATTCTACTTGATTTTTTAAAAATATACAAGAGCGTATATTGTGACACATTTTGTCTTGTTAGGACATTTTCAAACTAACTTAAATATTTACAAAGTTTTTTTATGTACAGAAATATATATATATGTATATACAGAAGTACATACAGAAAATTTGTTAATATTTAAGTTAGTTTGAAAATGTCCTAATAAGACGAACGGGTCACAACATACGCTCTTGTATATTTTAAAAACTAAAGTAGAATTAAAATCCAATAAACTTGTTTTATTTTAGATACATTACCTAATTTAATATGTATGTTCAATTCACATGACTTTTTTTCTTCTTTCTTCTATTTAATCAATCTGTTATGTATTGAGAATGAATTGGATACTCTGTAATATTCTCAATGTAAATTTTAAAAATGAAATAAAATAAATATACTGTTAAATAATCTATTTCTGATAATTCAAAAAAATAATCATATAATTTAGGCCTGTTATAGCAAATGTGGGTTAAGATGAATTGGCAATTAACCTTCAATATAATTGATCAAACAGTGGCACTATAATTTTTCAGGATAAAACTGTTGACATGAATCCTTTATTTTGTGATTAATTTTAGAGGAGGAATGTATTTGGCTTTTATGTGTAATGTATTTTGTATTTTATATGCGTAAAATTCTAATAATAAATACACAATAAATGAAGAGATTAAAGGTCAGCTTTAGAAATAAGACTTAAACCACATTTTAGATTTTTTAGATCAATGCTTTTTATGCTGATTTCCTATCCGACTTCTCCGATATTAACATACCACTCCCTATTCATATTCTAACTCTCCTGTCCCCACCCAATAAACTTGTAATTAAAATTCTATGTAAATATCTAGTAATAAATGTTATTAAGTTGTAAATATGTTATATAATGTGTAAAGTTTTCTAAATATTAAATACCAACACCTAACTACTATTAACCGTGTTGTCCAGATGCCCTTTGAAATATATGTATTGTTTATGTAATAATATTAAATTTTTATTTTTGCTATTTTTAAATTATGTATGTGCTCCACTTTCCGTTATGTTGTATCCCAACTCAACACAGGGCCCTAGGCTTCATAATAATATATATGTATTTGTACGAATAAATAAAAAAAATGTAGAAAGCATGCACAAAGAAATTGGCTTGCTCACAGTAAAGCAACAAATCAAATATAATGAAGCAATTTTTATACATAAAGTAATTAAGGGGATGAATAAAATAAAAAACAATCAAATTTAACCAAAAATGTCATACATATGAAACTAGGGATAAAAAAAAAGATAAGATTACCAATGAGGAGAAAAACAGAATCTCAAAACTCATTGTACAAGGGATTGAAGCTGTACGATGAGTTACCTGAAGAAATAAAAGAAATAGAAAGGGTTGAATTATTTCAAATTAATTAGAAAAAATAAGTTCTTGAAAAATGTTGATCAAAAATTGTAATGTTTTTGAATGTTTATATTGGTTCTTAAGATTTTATGAACAAACCCAATGAAGCATAAATAAATCAAATAAATATCTAAACAAACGAAAACTCGACACT
Source organism: Micrasema longulum (assembly GCF_059751315.1). Classification (NCBI taxonomy): domain Eukaryota; kingdom Metazoa; phylum Arthropoda; class Insecta; order Trichoptera; family Brachycentridae; genus Micrasema; species Micrasema longulum. The sequence goes on from NW_028277301.1 coordinate 401,514, forward strand.
GGCTAGAACGCCCCAGTTGGGAGGTGTAAAGGCCATAAGAATCGAAGAAGAAGAGATTGAAGAAACAAAACAATAAAATAATAGCTAAATGAGAAAATCAACCTATGTGTTTATTTGATATGAGAAAAACAAAAGGAAAACACTTAGTTTGAGAATAATGCAACGCAATATATTGTTAACAGAGCAATAATTTTCTTACAATTATCATGTTACATTTTTCTTTATGAGGCATGGGAAAAAACGCAAATTTGAATACATAATAACAATTAAATTTTCTTTTTAACATTAGACCAATTTACTTGTGTAAATCTTTACATTAATTCATCATCATCTATTGTGTATAGGGCACTGCATTGCTACAATAAATGCAAAGTATATCATCATCTGTTACAAAAAGGTAAGGTGATCAGTCTTACGTTTCAGGTGCCCGTCTTAGAACATAAAATATTGCAATGTAGAACTACCTTTGAAACCAAATATGTATTTCATGTCAACCTTCCCAGAAATCGAACCCAGGACCTCGAGCATGGTAGACGAACGCGTCAACCACTACACAACGGGGCGGACTTATCTCCACTCGATTTCTTTTAACAGGAATTTGAAGAGAGTAGCCATCGAGTCGAAAACACTCGTCCAGGACTCTAGTTCTATTTCACACACGGAACTGTACTCGCAATTCACCCGGACACATCACAATTATTAATCAATTCAAAATTATTAAAATTACCATCCATACATATTTCATGTTACATTAGAATATATTATTTGTGAACACTACAAACATAATATGCAGTGTTGACAAAACAATATAATCTACATACGAGGCATTAAAATAAAAATTATAACTCGCAATTTCGCGCATGCAATAATAATATAAAAACATTTATTTTATTGATTTGATGTTAATGTTAACGAAAAGGCGGACTGTAAATGAAAATCGAATTTCATTCAGTTTTGTTATTGGGAAATATTTGAGAAAGGAATATCCATGGTACATGGAGTGGATACCTACCTTTAATATAATCTGAATGTTCTTCAATTTCTGGCACTGGATCACAAATGAACTTTAATATGACAATGTTTTCCTCGACGCGCGACGATTCCAACCACTTTTTATCCAATTTTATGTCAAGTCAAAAATGTTGTTTTGTTTTTGTTCTAAATCTGAATCTTCTAATTTTTAATATCTTCTATTTTGATGTTAGGTAGGTACCATAAGGATGGGTCAAAGGAAGGATGGGAAAGAAAGGTAATCGGCCAGGAATAGTATCGATAAATGCTGTTATTTACTTAACAGTTACATAATAACTTAAATACCTTCTAATACATACTAATATTGTAAATTCGAAAGTGTGTTCGTTTCTGTTTGTGTTTAAGAAAATAAATATATCTATCAATAATAATCAGCATAAAAAACCTAAAACAGTGTAAGCCACTCTCCAAGTACAAGAGCTAGTCTCTTTTTTGGAAAGAAACAGCTTTAAGATAACTAAATAAATATAAACGTAGATTGTAATACAAAAAAAAGTATCATTATTTTTGTAACCTTATTAGTTAAATAAAAAATGAAGAAGGGTCACTGAGATGGTTAGGTCATGTAGGAGTAATGGATGATGAGAGAATTGTAAAACAGATATATATGGATCGATGAGTGGATCAAGCCAAATAGGTAAAATGTGTATACTGTTTATAAAATTTGGTCTATTGGACTGTATAAATTGGTTATGTTTTTTATGATTATTTTAGTTTATGTTGTTTATTATGTTAATGATAATGAGGTTAATTAGATTAATTACGTTTTATTATTATTATTATTATTATGTTAAATAACTAATTAAGGCATGTTTCACATTTTGTAAAATGTTTCCCTCGGCACGGGACACCCCACATTATTCTGTATAAAAAAAAGAATCCAATGTTTTTCTTTTTTTTTCCTTTTGTTTAGGATTGTTTTATTAGTATAGGACTACTTATGCTCTAAAGATAAAAAATCTCCATCTTAGAACAGGCAGAGCTATGTTAGATGGAGACTATCATAAACAGAGAATACTCCGTTTTCATTTTACATTAATTAGTTTTATATAGATTCCCTGTTAAAAATAAAAAAAAAATAAAATTAAAAAAATAAATGTAATAGTTTAAATAAATAAATATGGCGAGAATAAATGATAACATAGGACGAGGACGACCATGAACGACATGGCATGATCAGATAAACCAAAATCTCAAGTCTCCTCTGCCTATCCCTACGGAGAAATTGCATGGTGGTAGTAGGAGTAGTAGTAATCTAAATTGAACTGAGTAATTAATGTTGACAGCTGCTCTGGCTACTACAACACACAAAACCAATAAATGATTACCCCATTACAAGTAGTAGGCACACACTAACCCCCCGTAACATTTCCTTTATTTGGATTTCAATAATGAGTTATTGTTATTCCGAATAGGGCTCTGTAATAACAATTCAAATGCTAATCAAATTTGTAAGCAGTTCTCAAGACTTGTTTTGATAGGAATATGAAAATTTGCATGATTCAGCTTTTAGTAGTAGCGAATATGTTTGGGTTCAGAGAAAATAAATATTTATGGTAAGATTTTTAGTCTGTAGTTTTTATCTTATTTTCAAGCCCAAATTCTTCGAAAACGTGTATTTTGTGCCAAATCTTTTGAGGACATTATTGTTAAAAAGACAAAAAACTGATGCGCTATGAAGTAAGTATTGCAAAAGATTCAAATTTTTTTTAATATCAAAAGCATTTTTCACTTTTTGGTATGACATTTTACACTTATTTATTTATAAATTTGTATAAACCACTTTAACTTTAGAGTTATATGTCGACCGGTTCCGAGGTTACTTCCTCATCATCGGGACTTGAGCTAACTTAGAATTACGGCGGCCTCCGTGGTGTAGTGGTCAAGACGCTTGACTCACGCACGGAAGGTTCCGGGTTCGATTCCCGGTGAGAACACAACAATTAAAAGTGTGATTTTTCTCAAGCCTGGGTGCTCTGTGATGTAATTCACCACTGTAATTAGGCCTCCTGGCCTGTTGTGGTGCAAAAAAAAAAAAAATGTTTAAAAAAATGTTAAAAAAAAAAAAAAATTACTCCCCGTAATAAATAATCAATTGAACTTAACTTCGAGTCCTCTTTTAAAAATATTCCCATTATAATTCATATTATCCTCTTTCTCTCTGCTTTCATTCTTCTGTTTCTTTCATACAATATTTTATAATATAAATAGCAACGCAAGTAATTTTAAGTTGGTTCAAGTCCTGAAGACGAGGAAGTAACCTCGAAACCGGTCGACGTGTTTTATACAAAATTATGAATAAATAAGTGCAAAGATTGCTTTTTAATTTTGGATCAATTAGTATGTATAATTAGTATATTATGTTACTTTTAAAGTAATAAATACCGCATAAAATACAATTGAAACACATTTTATTATGTATTTTACTATCGATACACCGCAATCAGGGTTAAAGGATATACTCTTATATCACTGATTCTTATCCATTTTATCATAGATATGTAAATTAGTCTGGCCGAGTTGAAGGTAGGAGAAGCCGGGGTAGAATCCCATATAGATGGACTGACCAAATAAAGGTGGCTACGGGGTTAAAATTTGATGAGTCAGTTCGTCGGGCTGAGGACAGACTGGAGTGAAACAGACTAATCAGAAGTGTTCATGGTGATCACGATCCTCAGCATTGAGGGACCGACTTGGAAGAAGATGTAAATTAAGAAGAATATAGACTTTAGAGAGTTTTCAAATATTTAATAACCCAATGTTAATGTATCAGTGCCTGTCGGTGAACCAAGTACACATGCAAATTTAATTTGTGTTGGTAGGCACACATAAATCAGAGGTTATTGAATGGACTGTAAATATCTTTGTAAATACAATATATATATAATTTTTTTTTAACTATTGAAAAAATCAATATTCGTCCCTTACTATTTTCTCAAATATTAACTAACTGTTCTGGAAAATGGGAATCAAGAAGTGGTTTGAACTTCGATCCCCTTATTTGCGAATCTGGGATACTACCACAGAACCAAAACCCAGTTTAAGTTATCACCTTACATACTGTGTGACTTTCTAAATTCTGCCTAAGCATATTTACATTAATTTTTTTACAGTTGATTTTAATGTTCTGATATTCTTGACATTTCACTTGGTCTACTTTTCAGAGAAAACACTAAACTAAATGAACTGTAAACTGCGTACATTTTTACTAGAAGCTGTTACTATTTTTTTCATTGGTATGATTGAGGCTTTATAATAACTGACCTAGGGCAGTAATTAAAAATGGCTGGTAGTTATCACGATTGAATGGGGTTTACATACATATATCATTGTGTACATTGATTTGTTGTATGTAAATGGAGTGTATGAGAAAAAGTGCTAATTATTCAGAATATTATTAGTCACAGAAGGAGAATACAAAAGTCCTACAGACACAGCCAAGTGGTGTACGGTGGAGACACAACAATAGGAGCGCACGTGAGAAGTAGGCCTCCATATAAAGAATAGACTTCATTTAGAATTAAGTATCATAATACATAATTTTCATTTGTTACTTTACATATACTTTACTCAGTTTGCTGTAAAAATCACCATTTTTTGTTTTGCTAACTTTAACTTGAATTGTATAAATAAAACACTTTGTTTTAAGTCCACTGAGTTTATATATTTAACACGACATGTTTCGGACACGCAGTTCTGTCCATCTACAGGTGTATTTAAAAACTCTATTAACTCTCTAACTACTATTTAAAAAGTTTTTAAATACACCTGTAGATGACAGTACTGCGTGTCCGAAACATGTCGTGTTAAATATATAAACTCAGTGGACTTAAAACAAAGTGTTTTATTTATACAATTCAATATGTTATTCCACAATGTTAACGCCGAGTCAATAAATAATATAACTTTAACTTTAATTTTTTCCATAAAGCCGTTGTAATTTTTAAACACATTTAATTATGTACCTAAATGCTTATATGCAGTATTGTATCTTTATATATCTATAAAGCATAATGTCATTTGTTTCTTTATTCTTATTGTTGTTTATTATATACGGGCTGAACCCGGCAATGCTTTGATGCAATGCTAGATTTGAGTACATTTTTTTTGTATATGCATTCTCGCCAAATGCAGCCCAGGTGAACGATGAATAAAACATTTACGCTCCTAACTTTTTTCTACTCAACAGATTGAAAATTAGCTATAAATATTTCCATGGCAAAGCTCATCTTTTTGCTGAAAACCGCACGTAAATCGGTCCAGTAGTTATTAATTCTATCGAGGACACAGATATGAACATTGCTTTTTATATATGTATATATATATACCTGCATATTAACTTGCTCTGCCATAAACTTTTTAATTTTAATCTTATACCTGTCATGTAAAAGCCCACTGTGCGTATATAGATAATAAATAAATAAAAACAAGGTAGGAATCTCAAAAGCCATGTTGTTAAAGTAAGTATAGATATTTAAACAAAAAGATAGACATTTCAACAAAAGGAAAAATCACAAAAGAAATTTAAAATATCACGACAGTTTCATTTTTTTATACTAAAAATAATTTGTAAGATTTCAAATAAAACATATATTTTTTAAATAAAAACATATACTTTAACCTATATGTTTTTATTTAAAATAAAATTTTGATAAGTGTATTAATTCACATAAATGTAACTCAATCAAAGGGATTGAAACCAGATTAAGAAGAATGCTGGCACAACGAATGTCTCAAACAAGTAGAAGAATTTGTGTATCTGGGAAGCATGTTTTCAAGAGATGGAAGAGTAGAAAAAGATGTTGAAAGGAGAGTGAATGCGGGCAACAAAATGAACGCCGCACTAAGCACAGTAATTGCTAATTAAAATATGTCAATCTAAGCTAAACTGGCAGTGCACAACGGAGTTTTAGTCCCAACACTTATGTATGGAAGTGAAACATGGAACCGGCAGAGGAAGGATGAAAGCCGAGAGAACGCGGTTGAAATGCGATCTCTTAGACAAATGTGTGGGAAATAAATGTATGACAGGTTTACGAATGATGAAATCAGGCGAGAGTGTAAATCTGAGTCAGGTGTAATTGATAAGATAAAAAAAGGGTATCTGAGATGGTTTGGTCATGTAGAACGAACGGAGGACGAAAAAATGGTAAAACAAGTTTATATGGCGAAAATGAACAGTAATGTGAGATGAGGTCGACCAAGATGTGGCATGATCACATGAACCAAAATCTTAAGTCTGATCATATCAAAAGCAGGCAGGTCCACTCTCTCTACCTACCCCTACGGAGAAATGGCGTGATGGTAGTAGTAGTAGCTGTCATAAGAACATTTTTTTAATTTTTAGTAAATGTTATAATTACTTTTAAATATAATAAAAGTGAAATATTTGCATGTGCTCTCTTTAAAATGACGAATTTTCATGAAAATATCAAAAATGTATTTGTGCAGCTGACAGGTGGTATGTCTTTACTTCAGGAAGACGAAAAAACATCCAAAAACCACAAAATTTGACTAAACATGAGCTGATTTCCTACAGATGTCTTACTTAGAAAAGATTAACATTCATTAAACATAATTAAAATACATCACAGTCAAATTCTAAGTTTGTAATTCTGTAATTTTCTATCCTCAATCCAATTAAAATAAAATCATTTATATACTAAAAACATACTAGTTTTTTTTATTATTTGTTAAAATTTAAAAACGAAAGTTAACAAAACCTAGATCACGTCAAACTAATAATAAATAAAAGTTTATAGTACAAAACATGTTTCTAATACAAATAAAAAACATAGGAAATTATAATAAAAAATCAAAACGGGTTGTGGTCCCGTGGCTAGTGTTACGGACTCACGGATCAGAGGTCCAAGGTTCGAACCCCACTCTACCCCAACTTGATTTCCATTTTCGTTATTTACAACTCGTTGAAAATGGCCACCAAAATTGAAATATTTGAGTAAATTATAACGCTAATATTTTATTTTTAAAAAATCATCAAAAAATAAAACAATAGTACGAAATAATAGGTTTAAAGAAATAAATTTAAGCAATGTAAAATAAATTTTGAACACTGTACAGACCTCCTTAGAACAGGTTTCCCTAGTAAGGAGGACTCTTGAATTCTGTGTGTGAAAGGAAAAATGGAATGAGTAAAAAAAATCGAGTTTTGAGTTAAGTATGCAGAGTGGTTCTTTCGATACATATCTACCGAGGCAAAAATGAGATGAGTAAGAAAATTAAAGAAAATATGATTTTATTTTGAAAAAGGACAAATGACATGAATGATTATTTCAAATATTTGGCAAGGATTAATGGAATAAGTGTACTTATTCCACTGAAGCATATTTTTTTAACGTTTAGTTGGCAAGGAACAATGACATAAGTCAACCTGGTTCAATGTTCCTTTCCGCTTTTGACCATATTTACTATACTCTGTCGGCCATTTTGTATTCACATAAATTAGTATCCTTTATATGAGTATGATTACTCTAGAAGGGATACAGGTGACAGAAAGTTTTTGCCAGTAGGCTTAACTCTGGCCTAAGGTTTATCGGTTTTGATTCGGTATCAAATGACATGAGTGTCCATTTTAATAAATGATGACAGAATATTTGGAAAGGAACACTGGCATAAGTCAGAAAAAAGAAATAAATTATTAAGTTACACTATTTTAGGTTACATTAAAAATTAATATACATTCTCAAACCTACTGGTACAAAAATTCATTAAAAATAATAAAGCCGTTTACGATTTGTAGGATATTTCATAAAAAAACCGAAATTCTTCCATTTTGTTTTGGCTCTCCTGAAAACCTGCATTTTTTTACTCATTCCAATATTCCTTCCGCACACAGAATTAATTTTGAATGCATTTTAAATATAATTATAGTATAATAAGAAATTCGGTTACTTAATGAGGAACTTCAGCCCTATTGGAAATTGGATACAAAAAATGTTTTCTTGAGCGTGGTAAAAATTAGAGCATTAAATCGTATGGCAAAGTTTCTTGAAAATGTACAAAAAAAAATAATATTTTAACCCTTACCGGTCCAATGTCGAATCTCATTCGACATCGATTTTTCCCATATATCATACTTTGGAAAATTATAAAAACTAATATTTTCATTTAAAAAAAATAAAAACTCAATTTGTAGTAAAAACGAGATTTATTTTTGAAATGTACACAGTAATGGCCTTATAGTATGATATATGGAAAAAATCGATGTCGAATGTGATTCGGCATTGGACCAGTAAGGGTTAATAAAAACGCATTGCTTTGATCAACGTCACTGGTTCATATGAACCAACCAATGATATGAGAGCTGTGAAGGATATCCAGTTAGCTTACTGTAAACGAACCAATCGGAAGAACTAAGGAGTTATTTCAGAAATACAAAATTTTTAAAAATCATAGCGCAGATAATGCGATATATAAAAAAAAATTGGCTTAGTTTAATAGTCTATTAACAAATAAAAAAAGACACTGAACTTTCTCACTGACAAATGTACGGATATATAAGGTAATTATTTTGTTAACAATATTTTGAGTTCATCTAAATGTTTGTAGACAAGGACCGGATTTCACCCCTTGGGGATTTATTAAGATGAACATAAGTACAACAAAGTTAGAAGGCTATGGAAGTCAAGATATTTACAGGGCCTACGAACTGTCATTTGACACCCACATAAACCAGCCAATGACAGGTCATAAGCCCTGAAATTTCCTAGACTTCCATATTCCATTCTCTAAAATGTTCTCCATCTCTGTTGTAATTATTTTACATTATATGTTATTATTATTTTATCAACAACAAATTAAATTAACTTTTAAATAATAAACATGAAATAATAACGACATATTTTTCACTGTAATTTTACGTTTTTTTTTATTGTGATAATTGTCACCATTCAAATATTTCATAAACTTAGCTTTTCAACTAGTCAAATAAAATATTCTAGTGTGTCTACTAACACAAGCGAAATTTATATGTTTACTTGGTTCACTGACAGGCACTTACACATTAACAGAGGGTTATAAAACATATTATTTAAACTCACTGTACATAAGTATAACAAGTTATATAATATATATTTATAAGCATGATTTTTATTATGTGATTTCTCTATCGATCAATCAATCAAATTTGAATTGAAATTTAATTGAAAAATAAACACTCATATAAAATTAGTGAAATTGAGGAAGATTTACTTCTAAAAATATACTAACACATGTGTTGGCTATAAATCAATATTTTGTATAGTAATACAAGAAAGCTAATTTGCTTAAGGTCATCAGATGGAATAAGCCAGATAGGATTGTCTAAGAATAGAAAATTTGTTCCAAGAGCTAACCATTTATTTTTATCGATTACATACCAGCATAAAAATAAAATGGCGCTGTATTAACTGCTTAAGGACAGATTATGATTTCTCGTTTGAAATATTGTTTGTTATCATTTAACTTAATTTTAAGGGGAAGCATATTAAACAATTAGGCAGAAAAATACTCCTTGCACCGTTGACCAAATGTTATAGAAGGAATATTGACAGTGATATTATTCCTTGCCCTTGTTATATATTCATGTCCCCGAGCAGGGGGATGCAGACCTTGCTTCCTCCACATTCATACATCTTCTCTTTCACGCGCACAGATTATTATAACTTTTGACATGTCCATCTTCAAGTATTTGTTGGATTTGATCAACCTACTACTACTACTACCATCACGCCATTTCCCCGTAGGGGTAGGCAGAGAGAATGGACCGCCACACACGTCTATCCTGGCAAACATTCCTAGCTTCTTTCATATTTATACATCTTGTCATACATGCCCTTCGGTTATGTCTGCTTTTGACACGACCAGACTTAAGATTTTGAGTTTATCTGATCATGCCACGTCTTCTTTGATCGTCCTCGTCTCACGTTATCGTTCATTTTCGCCATATATACTTGTTTTGCCATTCTTTCGTCATCCATTCGTTCTACAACCATCTCAGAGATCCTTTCTTTATCTTATCAATTATACTTAACTCAGATTTACACTCGCCTGATTTCATCATTCGTAACCCTATCATACATTGATTTCCCGCACATCCGTCTAAGAGATTGCAATTCAACCGCGTTCATGTAGTGTTGTTTTTTTTTAATAAGAGGTTCTTAAATTTGTTTTCTAAAATATATTGATACACATTACAAAAAAAAACTTTGTTATTATATAAATTAGGAAAAAATGCTATTTTTCATGTAATAGACTATTAAATAGAGGACTAAAATTTTGATTTTGACATAGTAATAACTCAATCTCATGATATTAGGAGGTACTTTAGTTTACCCCTTACATACATTTATTTTATTTTATTAGTGTACACGGTACAAATGCCTTTTATAAACATAAATACATATAACATAACAGTACAGATAAATATAAATAAAATGTCAGCCTCGTTGTGTAATGGTCAGCGCGTTTGCCTACCATTCTTGAGGTCTTGGGTTCGATTCTCGGCAGGGTGGAAGTGAAATATGTATTTTTAAGGTTTTTAAGCTGCAATATTTCATTGTTACTGAACTGGCACCTGAAGCGTAAGACTGATCACCTTATCTTTGTATAACAGATGATTGAACTAAGCTGCATTCGGTTTATTTCATTTCATTTATTTATTTATTCAGATATTTAGAACATTACAGAAAAAAGACCCAATTCATTCTATTTACAATAATAGATCACAAATTACAGTAGATAGTTATGTTATCAAAATAATATAACAAAATGTAAAAAGAAAAATTAAAAGTTAGAAAGTGCTTTCCTAAGGGAAGGCCCACTGTCGTGAAATATGTCGACATCCGAGGCGATGCGATTAAGTAGCAAGATTGCTCTACCAACCGGCATAACCATTGGCAGGTTGGTTCTGCATCCTGGTAGGTAAAACAATCGATGTTGTCTTTGTCGAAGATAGTTATCAGGTACGAACAGACCTACATCCATCAGAATTTCTGAGGTATTTATGCGACCACCGACCATCTGGAAAAAGTGAACACCCAAATGAACGTCCCTCCTGCTCCATAATGACTGATAGCCTAGCATCCCCAGTAAAAAGTCAGTTGGGAAGAGCCAAGGATAATATCCATTTAGAAATTCTCTATGCACCACTAGGTGCGTAAAAGAGAATGATAATGATGATTTCAACGTGATATTTATATCTAAAATATACATTACAGTACGCAGAACTGTATCTTTGTATAACAGATGATTGAACTAAGCTGCATTCGGTTTAGCAATTCCCTATGCACCACTAGGTGCGTAAAAGAGAATGATAATGATGATTTCAATGTGATATTTATATCTAAAATATACATTACAGTACGCAGAACTGTATCTTTGTATAACAGATGATTGAACTAAGCTGCATTCGGTTTAGCAATTCCCTATGCACCATTAGGTGTGTAAAAGAGAATGATAATGATGATTTCAATGTGATATTTATATCTAAAATATACATTACAGTACGCAGTAAAACTGTAACCAAAAGGTGATATAAAATTTGATGTGTTTATCCCAACCTTTACCTGTTTGGAGGGCAGAGCAAATATTGATATTATTCTAGCACTCTTGTTAATTGGATGACACGATACTCTATGGATATATTGATCCGTCCGAAGACCGTAGAAATTGTTTAACCTTCATAAATATTGCGTCTGAGATGAATAACATTTTTAAAGAGGGAATATTGATGTCCTGGGTATTTTCAGGACTTATGACTTGGCTGGTTTTAATTATAAAAAATCAACAAACAGAAGAATTATGTAAAACATTTAAGTTTGTAAGTGAAAATTCTTGATATTTATTATAGAAAATAAAAGACGAGTGATACTTTAATCCAAAAATTTTGAATATCCAGTGACCGGTTTCATTGCTTTCGCGACGTCTCCGAGACTGGAATCTTTACTAAGAAATTAAATGTTTTTATAGAAAACAGAGGTTAGGATAGAGAATTAAAAATTAAATGAGAGTTAATTAAATTAAATTATTTTTGTCTTAAAGATCATTAACAAAGTGTTTTAGGCTAACTAACTAGTTTATAGAATATTTCTAATGAGTGAGAACTTGACAAACAGGAAATTCTCAAAATTAATAGATTAAAAAATAAACCCGACGTAAAATTACTTAATGAACAGCTAAAACACGTGTATTCGCCATTACTATACGCATTGTAATAATTTTACTAAAGACTTTTTACCCTTGGTTTTTCAGAAATCATAATTGACAGAAATCAGACTCGGAAGGATGGGACAATTAAAAATAATGTTTATACACTACTTAAACTCATTAGAAATATCATTATTTCAACTCATTAGTTAACCTGAAACACTTTGTTAAAGATGCTTAAGACAAAAATAATTTCATTTAAGTTACTCTCATATAATTTTGTACTCTCTGTTTTGTATAAATACATTGAATTTCTTAATACAGATACTAGTCTCGAAGATGTCGCGAGAGCCATGAAACCGGTCACTGGATATTCCAAATTTGTGGATTTAAGGCGCCACATGACAGGCGCCGTGGCGCAGTTGGTTAGACGGCCAACTGTGAAACTAGCGTCGCGGGTTCGATTCCCGCCAGTGGCAAGAAAAAAATCCAAGAAAGATTTTTTTCTCAGTTGGTCTGGGTGTTGTAGTGTATTTTTCATTACCTCCTTCCATATCCCCTCTACCCCACCTGCTGACAAGCCTCAAAAGAGAGGCTTAGCGGATTATTCCTTTATAAAAATTTAAAAAAGTATCACTTGTCTTTTATTTTCTATAATAAAAAGAAGAATTATAAATTTGATAGAATGGTGAATGTTAGACAATGAGTGTAAAATGATTACTAAAACCACATAATAATAGGTCATAAGCTCTATAAATGCCTGGACTTCCATATTCTTATAAACTTTTTTTTCAATGATTGGAGAAATATCTATCAATTATATGTATTTTTAAAAATCAATGAGGAAGTTCTGTGGTTTTTTTTTTGTTTTTTTATTTGTTAATAAGACTATCTATCAAACAAAGCCAAAAATGATTTTTTTTTTTTATGTATCGTATTATCAACGCAATGATCTTTCTTGAATTACTTTAGAACATAAAAAATAAAAATCCATATATTTTTTTTATCAAACCGCATATATACCTAATCTGATATCAAAGAAATGCCGATTTCCCAGCACTGAATTTATAATTGGAATCATGATTACTAAGAAGTGAGTCACTAACACGCTGTGACAACCCACAAAACTACAGAGTTTATTAGATAAAAAATAAAGTACGTATTACCAATAATTCCTTAATATCATATCAAAAGAACTAAAAACAATTTACTTTTTTTTCTGAAAAATCACACAATCAATATTATAGCTGAATATTAATAATTACTTATGTTAATAAGAAAAAAACTGAACCGACTACTTATTTTGAGTCAGAGTAAATAAATGTTTCATTTCAAGCGACACATTTATCAGTAAAAACGTTTTAGGCTGATTACTTTTCCCGGTATTGGAAATTCATTACAATCCAATTGAGCTAATATTGTGTATACAATAACAAATTTGGCCTCGAATGTAATAAAAAAATTATCTCCTGGTACATGCGAACCTAGTGAGCAATTTATTAATGAAAACAAGTACCTACTTATGCATGGAAACTGACTAAGATATGACATTACAAAAAATGTGATAAAATAATTATAGAGTTCAGTATTCAAAATAATAAAGATAATTTTAAATCTCATTGAAAATAAATAAAATTCCTTCTAATAACTCGAAGTATAAGCATTTCTTAAAAGCCATGAAAAAGCATAGATTTCAATCTTTCCTTCTCAAATATCAAATCCCTCGAGAGTTAAATCTATAATATTAATACTCTAGATTTGATTGATTGTGTATGTCCCTTATACATGCACACGGGAATCGGAGCCTTATTATCGTGGTATCAACGCTTAAACAGGGTCATTTTCGACTGTTAAAATTGCATGTAACAGTCGGCCATAGCTGACTGTTATCTTTTTTAATTACTTATTCTTTTCTTTTTAATTTTAATCGCTTACTAACCAATATTATTATGAAGATATTCAATATTTCTGTAAATTTTGTGTTGTTTTTGTAGCATTATTATGAGAGAGATTATTCTTCATCACATTTATTTTACTCCGACCAAGAACAAAAAATAAGGCCCAAAAGGATGGATACTTCTAGGTGACCGAGATCCTAATCAACCGAGGCGCGAAGACCTGAAAATTGAGGCCTGTAGGGCCAATAAATCAAGGCCCGGAGAGCCGATTACATGAGGCCTAAAGAGCCTAATTCTCTAGCATCGAGGAGACAGCTAGCTGTTGCCTGCTAGTATTATTTGTCTAGAAATATTTGGACAGGTACTTGCCTACTCAAAGATTGTTGTCAAAAACTATATCTTATAAGTATGCACAAATTAATTAAACATTTTAGATTAAACATGGTTTATATTTCTTAAAAAATTAACTCTCCCGCATACTATTTTGCTAGAAAAGGTGAGGGCACAAACCATAAGAGAATCCAATGAGAGCGTCATGTAGCTAGTAAAGGCGATATGAACTACATAAATATTAAATGGCTAAGAGCCACTGTGGGCTAGATTTTTTTTTCCAAAAAATATTTACAAAATAATTATCAAATTTAAGTCCTTTTGAATTGCAAGCATGCAATTCGTCAGTAAGTTCTTGTATACATTTTTAATGTTATACATTTACCCACATCTATCATTATTTTATTTGAAAACATTGCATTTATTTTCATCATCATTCCCTTTTTCGCACCTAATGGTGCATAGGGCACTGCATCAGTGCAGCATATCTTGATCATTTTTTGTTACATGAAGATAAGATTACTATGCATATTATACCATGTTTTCTTTAAAATTAAGACTATTATTAATACAAAAAAACTTTTTTCCACTAGCCATTATTTGAGCATATGTCTCACTCCTGTATTTAAGTCACTGTTCTTAATATTGTATGGTAACCCTTTTTCCTTCCCTCTTTACCCCATCTCTCTTCATAGTATAGTGTAGATATTTAGTCAACTTTTATTTCTTAAAAATATTTATATATGTTTACTTATCACAGTTTTGTTTTGTAACGAAAATATAATATACCTACAGTATGTTCATATATCACTAATTTTCTCAAATTTAACGGTTTGGATAGGCACGAAGAAATTATCTTAAGGCAATTTGCCCGCCCTTATGCATATTTATGTATTTTAATAAATAAATAAGTAAAATGTTGCATATTTTTAAGTACAATGAATGGAGAAGGACATGCAAGTGTTCGTGCAAACCAATTTCGGGGATTTAAACCAAAAAAAAAATGTTGAATACTCAATAATTAATTAGTAAGTAAATAGTAAAAAAAAGTCCAACATAATTGATGTGTGTATTACCATCTGTCTGTGGAATTTATGAATGACTTTAATATCATCATAAAGCATTTATGTATTATTGGTATTTTATTGATTAATGTTTGAATAATGATTTATATTTATATTTTTTTATAATTCTTAATATATAGTATTTTGAACCGGGTTGTGGTCCCATGGTAGTATTGCGGACTCACGGGCCAAAGATACGAGGTTCAAATCCCACCTTACCGCAACTCGATTTCCATTTTTCCAGCACAAGTTATTTATGACTTATAGAAATTGGTCTGAAAATTGAAATATTTGAGTAAATAATAAGAACTCTGGTATTTCTCTTTAAAAAAAAATTTAAAAAAATTGGAAGTAGTATATAATTATTTACATAGGATTCATTGAATCACTTATAAAGGTCAATAAAATTATAGATATATAATTTAACAATTAGTAAATTAAACCTAACAAACTAATAAGTTTAAATCAATAAAACAATTTGAATCAACAAACTAAAATCAATAAATTAAAATCAATAAACACGAATCTAATGCCAAGCTGTCTTGTCCTGTAAATATTCTTCGACTCTATAGTAGCTCTTTCCAAACAGACTGTGCTTGACAAAATATTTTTTTTAAATTGTTAGCAAAGCCTGAATTTCAAAAGGTACCTTGTTGTAGAATTGAATGCAGTTTGAGGCAAAAGAAACTATTGATTGTTTTCAGTCTAGTAGTAGGCACAACTAGCATATCTTTATTTCTCCTATGGAAATGGAAACCTATGGAAATCTCTGTTCCTCCCAAAATCATCAATATTTTTATGTACATAGATCAAGTTTTCATAAATATATTGACATGTGACGGTCAATATATTGGCAATTGTAAATTAGTTATACAAAACTGTGCTTGAAAATGGGAATCAAGTTGTAGTAAGGCACGGTTAGAGCCTCAAATCGAACCCAGATTCGGCAACACTACTACAGAATAATAACACGATTATTCTATTTCTAATATTTTTCACAATTTTTCCAAAAAAACTTGTGGTGTAAAGCGAAAAAATATAAATATAGAGTGGAATTCTAAATGCAAACTAAACTGGATATAAACATTAAACAAAGGTAGAAGTTATAAAAGTAAATGGATATCTCAAGGCCTATCATGTATGTTTACAAGTTCACTAAATATAAGCCAGCGTATATTTTCTTTTACAACGTAAACAAACTCTTACCAACGGGAAGCGAGGTTTGTAAACTACACCGCTATTTAAACTGCCAAATTTACAAAAATATTTTTTAACATTTACAACGCGGAAGTTCAGCGCGACGGGAAATTGGATATAAAAATGTTCTATCACACGCGGTAAAAATTATAGCATTTAATTATGAGGCGAAGTTTCTCAAAAACGCAGGAAAAATGAGCTACTATGAAACATCACAGGTTCGCATGAACATGTGTTAGCAACAACCGATCAGCTATAGTGTTTTAATAGACTTATAGTTTCTGAGTAGCCATGTTTTTCGACATTTAGCGTGTTTTGGCAGGTACAAGGTTCTACTTTTTAATGTCAGGAAAACTCACCAATTTGAACTTGTGACACCGCGGGCAGTGTAATTTAAAAATTACAAAACTTTAAAAAATCATAGCGATGATAATACGATACATGAAAAGTATTTTAATTTTTTTTAGTTTGTTTGATGGTATATTAAAAGATAAAAAATTAAAATTACTACTGAACTTCTTAATTATCTCTCTTTTAAAATAGACAAATGCAGAAAATAAGAACATGTTTTTTTAACAGACTGATATCTCAACAGAGACCAAAGAATTACAATTTAAACACAAAGTAGTATTAAACATAAAAAATATTTTCTTCAATTTTAACCAAAGTTTGCATTCTTTCATAGATGTAAAGACGTTTCTAGCTTCCCTGAGACTATTTGGCAACTAACTGAAGGCTTTATAAAACAGGTTGTTTTAACTTCCAGTCACCTTAGAAAGACTGAAATCGTCTCCACTTCTAGTTTGATGATTTTAATTAGTAAACGTGGTCCGATTTACACATACCATAATAATTCCTTCATCTTAATGAATTCCTCAATCGTTGAGATATAAATCCGTCTATTTAAATTAAATCTCAATAGGGTTCAATTCACGTATTAGTCTACAAAAATTTGAACATATTAAAAATAATGATAAGTTTTTCTTATTCCGTTGAGATCAAATTTATAATCATATCGTCGTTCAGCATGGAACACCACGTTAGCGTCAAAAAACAAATTGTTCAGGAGAGAGAAGAAAGTAAATACTTTTTTCATTTTTGTAAAATTGAAAAAAAATATATATTTTAATAAGTTTTAGTTAAAATTATTTTTGCCAAATATTTCATTAACAAATTTAAAAAGTAACAACTTTTTTCTCTCTTTTAAGCAATTTATTTTTTGTTTCTAATGCGGTGTTGCATGCCGAAAGATGATAACCGTAAGGATTATTTGTCTGTTATTTGATTTTAAAAAAAAAATGGCATAAAAACTAAAAACATTTTAGAGGTAAAGTGACTTATACTTAACAACAACAACAAAACATCACGCCGTTTCCCCGTAGGGGTAGGCAAAGACCACAGAGCACCATATCACTATGTCTTTGCATACAGACCTCGCTTTGTCTACATTTATACATTTCCTCATGCTCGCACGTATAAAATATATAAATCAAATAAAATTTTAAAGATTGACTTAAAATCTGCATGAAAAAATTACCAGTTTCATGACAGTTGTGAATTTTAAATATTCTAATGTTAATATTATAAATTTTATGACAATGATAGTATAATTGTTATTACTAGTACCAAACTGCCCAGGGCCCAGATTACAGTGGGAAGTTAACAGAGTTATTTTCGACTGTCTATAAAGAAAAACCGATAGTTGTGTCCTAAAATAAGTATATTTGCAAGAACATTTAAAGTATCTTCGTCGCTAACCTATAATTGAACACGTTTAGAAGAAAAAAATGTATGCATATTCTGCTTTTCATACAGAAAACTTAATTTTACTTTGTAGATAAAATTGAAGATAAATGTTAACTTCCCATTGAAATTAGGGCCCGGCTAAGAAAAGCCCGGCTAAGCCTAAAAAAAGTCGCATCTGGTAAATTGCAAATTTTACGAGATATTACTGTTTTATGATTTGCCCATCTGATATCATTTGTTTAATTTAAAAAAAGGAATACAAGAGAATATCTCACATTTAAAAATCTAAAATAATTTGTTGGCTTAGTAAATGTGTGAGGCTATCGAATATCTATTACAAAAGCAGAAAAACGCTAAATTAAATTTTTCAGGCTCAGCAGGGCAGCATACCACATGGATAATTATAATAAACTTACAAACCAAAAAGTATTTTTCCAAAATTTTTTTGTACTGAAATACAAACAATCGGTGTACTTATCAATGCGGTGCCCTATGCATAATCAGGGGTAGTTAAGAGTAAGAAGATATACCTACTCACCCATTGCACTTTTACATCACTTTGAAACAATATTTTGACAAGGAAAAATTTCATTCATTATACTTATGCAGTAATGGCTAACCTCAGACAAGCTATTTCCTTATTGACAGGAGTGATTCATCCCAATACAGGTTTTAACAAAGCAAAGCAATAAGAAAGAATAGATACTCAAAACGAAACAACAGAATAAAGTACGATAACCGAAGTGAAAATAAAAGTGAAAACATGTAATTCTTTCGATTGGATCATTAAAAATAGAATAATGAGGGAAATCGGCGTTTTTCTACAAACTATTGATATGTTAAATAAAGGATCTTACTCGTGTCCTTTCATAGCAATGTAGTTGCTGGGGATCAGACCTTCCTTCCCATCTAACTCAGCCCGATACCAGTTCATATCATCTTCCATGTTTAGAATCTGAAAGCATCGGGGGTGCGTAAGTGAAAATAAGCCGACAAGCGATTTCACTTAAATGAGAACACATGCCCGCGACATGATTACGTACCTTTAAAATTTGATTTTTCCTAAAGCTGAGCTCGTCGTCCGCCGTCGCGGTGAAGTCGTGCTTGGCTGTCGCTTCCATGTTATTTTATTTTGAGCACCCCGTTAAACGTCACTTTGAAGAAACGAGTATGAAAGAGTTCACACCCAAAGTAATATCAAAAGAACATAAAAAAGTTCGGCACAAAACTTATCATACATTCAAACACAGTATAAAAAGCACTTTTTTAACATTTTATCGCGCGATCTGCACCAAAATTTCACAAATTGTTAAGGGATGCCATGAGCACCACACACCCACCAGCAGCCATTTCTAAAAACAAGTACCTACTGCACTTGCGCCCGACAAACTACCGAGCCGCGTGACTTATTTTCGGAAGTTACGAGAAAATTTTAACAAAATATCGTTCAATATTTCTTTGGAGAATGTAATATCTAGGCCTATATCTGATTTTTCATATCCCTATAACGAGAGCAGACGGAAAATCGACGGAATTTTGGACAACTTCCAGAAATTGCCGACAGGATTGGTAATTTGGTATGATTATGTTATAGAAGTTGGCAGCAATGGCGACATGGTTACCAAATTTTCGTTAGAAATCTCTCTCTGTTGAGGTGTGTTCGAAAAATATAACTGGTTGGTAATCATAACATAAATAAACGTGAGATTTTTATTATACAGCTTTTTTTTTTATGCATCATTTTCACAATGGCGTTTTACAAAAGCAATTGGATCGTTTGAAACTGTTGTTTGAAATAATTACACGTTACGATTATTTGCTGTTAAAAACATTTTAGAATTTAAATTCTAATGGTTTTGATTAAATGATATTATATTAATGTGATAATCACACTTTTCACTTTTTTTTACTCATTTCACAATAATTTATATGGTTTTCAATGTTTAAGTATGAATGTTTAAATAGTATTTAACATGAAAATTCACAAAGTTAGTGTTTCAAATATTAATTTCGTTTTATAAATATGGTTAGTTCAAATAATAATAAATTCACATAAAATAGTATACGGCAATTTATTGTGTTATATTTTCATTTATCTTCTTTTCCACTTTTAGGAAAAGAATTACTATGGGACAATATTTTTTCAGGTGAAAATTTCATTTTAGTATCTCGTAAGACAGTTTCATAAACATGTTTTATTATTTTATATTTTTTTATGTAAATAAAGACCTGTATACTTTAATCCACAAAATTAGAGTATCCAGCGACCGGTTTCATCGCTTTTGCGACATCTTCAAGACTGGTATCTTTATTAAGAAGTTCAATGTATTCATTCAAAACAGAGGTAAGGATACACAATTCAAAATAAGATGAAAGTAAATTAAATAAAGTTATTTTTATCTTAAAGATCACTATCGAAAAATTCGGGTTTGATATTGATGTAAAAATATATGCTACGTAGAGCCCTTAAAACACGCATAAAAGAGCACATACAATTGTAACGTACGCGTTACTATGTGTGTGTTGGT
Source organism: Micrasema longulum (assembly GCF_059751315.1). Taxonomy (NCBI): domain Eukaryota; kingdom Metazoa; phylum Arthropoda; class Insecta; order Trichoptera; family Brachycentridae; genus Micrasema; species Micrasema longulum. Next base: position 422,454 of record NW_028277301.1, read on the forward strand.
TCGTCACCCACGTCTGCCGCAGTCAAGCTTCTCGGCGTAAGTGACAAGCCGCCTTCCCAGACAGAGTCAAAGATAAAGTCGGAAGGTAGGGGCACATCTGCGCCGACAGCAAGTCAACCTCAATAGCCCTGAAAAGGACTTTCCACTTGGTCCAAGTGGCGTAGAGAGGCAAAAGCAGTCAGCTGGCAGAGCGGAGCGAAGAGCAAAGTGCAGGAGGGCGAAAAGGGCGGAGAACGGAATAAAACACGTCTGAACTGTTCAGAGTTAGGAACTCAACTACTTTATTCATACAAAATAAACGCCTTATAAAACAGTGCGCGTTGGGCTCCGGGAGTCAGCCGTCCCACCCACTCCGGCTGCCTTGGAGTGGTGGATGTAGCTCACCCTCATCACTCGCTACATGCCGCCGGCCTAGCGCCCGTACGGGCTATTTCATCGGCAGCCGCGACGCGTGCAATATAGGCCATTTTCAGGGCTTTACAAACACGATTAAGACACAATATGAAATACAGACATAAAAAAGTAATCTCTGGCTATATTCCCCCGGTATTACTGAGGCCAGGCTCGAAAGCGAATCATTTATCTTTGTTGGGAGCCTAGCGCTCAGTCACAAAAATACCAGGTTCCTAGCTACGTTTATCAATTCACTCAGTTACCATTTACATATATCACTTTCATTTGTCCATTTCAACGTTATTCACGTGTCCGGAACAACAATCATGGTCTAATAATAAATATACATACCTCTGTTTTGTATAAATACATTGAACTTCTTAATAATACACCAGTCTCGAAAATGTCGCGAAAGTGATGAAACCGGTCACTGAACATTCCAAATTTGTGGATTAAAGAATCGCTCGTCTTTTATTGTATAATAAATTACAATTAACTTCCATCAAGAATTTTCACTAACAAACTTAAATGTTTTATTTTATATTACGTTTTATTTCTCGATCAATATTTTTAATGTTTTAATACTCATCTGATATTATTTTCAATATGGTTGACATATAAAATGTCCATTCACTACAATATTTAAGTTTTTTGGCACCTAAAGCGTAAGACTAACGGTATTTTATTGTAGATAATAATTTATTTATATACGCTTCAATTAGAGTAACAATACAGTCTCCTCTATGTATCATTAGGTACAAATAAATGGATCGTGATATATCCTTAACCATAAACAAGGTTATATGCTTTATTAAATTAGTAATGTTACATACTTTAAAACATGGATAATATTCTTCAAAAATAAATATTTTCATTCATTATCACATTTTGATACTGTTTCTTTTAAACGATGAGTTGGGATCGTGTAAAGTTTTAGAACTCACCTCAATAAAGTAGTACATAATACGAACCAATACCAACACCACCAAGTTAAAATTTAAAATTGAAATAAAAAAATAAAATGCGATTCTTATCTTCTGTCAAAGGTTGGAATTTGACCATGGTGAAAAAATCATTTCTTATTTCATAACACGGACCCGGAATAATTATATCTGATGGTCATACACTTTAGCGACCAGAACAGATAATTTATTGCGTCTCATGATCATGCTTTCGATTAATTTTTACATCAAATCATTTTAGCGCGTATTTTGTTACAATTATTTAGATTTCATACTCGTACGAATATGCCGCCACAAACTCCTGTAATACTGCCTGAATTACATCCAGCTCCACAAAAAGTCTTGGGATGCGCTGATAAAATATGGTGCACATATATGATGTCTGTTTTCGCCGCGAGCATCGCCGAATTTGGTAAGATACGCTTTGTATTTTCGCTACTTACCAGCTGTCATTTGAATCGCTTCATTAAAAAGTGAAATCTTTAATTAAAGCTTAATATAATTGGGATTTTTCGCATTTTCATGCGTCAAGACCGTTGCACGCTCGACCTAATTCTCTTAACACTGACATTCTGACATAATCTTTCGATCCATGACTCACCAAAATTCCTAGTATTGCCTGACTGAACTCGAACTCATTACACAGCCGGGTTCTAGTTCGACATAAGGAAAATATTTATTAAAATTGAAATGTATCTCTTTCAGTTACGTATCCCTTGGATTTAACAAAAACTCGTCTTCAAATCCAAGGGGAAATTGCCAAGAAAGATGGAAAATTGGTAAATTGTAATTTGTTATTGTTTGTCCTTATGTCATTTGCTCTCACATTTTTTGCCTTTTTGCATCCTTAAATACACAGCCCAACTAATTGTATGATTATGTAGTATTGACTTTTTTGTTTGGGATAAAAAATAAAAATTTCTCAAAATAACATTTAAAATTACTAATTGAGGAATTTTAGTAAACTGTATTTAATTTTCTCTCTAAATTTGACTATCTAAATAATTTGTAACAAAAAATGTGAAAAATAAGTTGATGCCTAAAAAACTAAATATTATTTTGTCAAAAAAGTACTAAATAAATTAATATCTAAATAGGTACAAGAATAGACTTATAAATGCACCCTTTTTAAATTTATGAATTTTCTTTTAAATACACAAATTAAACAATACATATAAAAATCTAAATCTAAAATAGAAAGTTACTAACTAATATGACAAGTACGGTTTTTATTCATAATTTTTTTGATCAGATAAAGTTTTATTGCCCATGCGTACGAACTGTTTGCAGTACGCATTATACATTAAAAACCATTTATTTTTTATTCGCAATATATTCAGTTAAACATTTATTGAGACATAAGTCCCGATTCCATAATTCCATGGAACCAGAGTCCTGTGTTGAGTTGGGATGAATATATGTTTAAAACTTTTATAGTCAATATCACCATATTTACTACGTATAACAAAAACATCATTAAAAAATACATGGCAAATCAAATATAAAAAAGAAACGAGCAATAAAAAAAACATTAAAAATATATGCAAAAAAAAAAGCAAGGTTTACATATTACAACAGTGATTTTAGATAAGGAAATATGCAAGTCTTGGCATTTATAGGGTATATAAGCCATTGGCTGGTTTGAGTTGCCACTTTACATACTGTTTAACATTTACCATTCTGCCTAGCTCTTTAATTTTACAAAAATCAACAGATGAAAGAATTGAAAAAAAGGCATGTGCAAACATCGGCAGAATAAACCAGACAATGACAGGTCATAAGCCCTGTAAATGCCTAGACTTCTATATTTCCTTCTTTAAAATACTCTCCATCTCTGATGTGATATGTTAATCTTTATAACTTCCTAGGGGGTGGAATCCAGTCTTTGTCGTCAAAAATTTCGACAAACTCAAAATATACGATTTATTCAAACAATATTTGATTTATTTTTTTAATAGTGTAAGAAAAAGATTGACAGATAATTTCGTCGGGATCGTAGAACAACGAAGGATGTTTGAAAAATGCAACATTTAATTTCTTTTATATTTATTTTATTTATTTATTTACACCTTTTATCAAAAATACAATTTTACATTCACTTTGCCCAGCTAACAAGAGTACATACTCTGTTCCAAGCTAGGCAATTACATTATAATATACGATAATAGTTAACAAATTAATAGAGAGCACAGACTAATAAAATATAAACTTTCTCGTATACACATTTTGAAACATATACATACACACATACACATATATACACACATATGTACACATGTACATACACACACACGTACATACACCCATGCGCATACACATACATACATTCATAAAACATAGACAATTTATTTATAATGCGAAACTTCATGATTGCCATCTGTATAATATTTTTAAAAATTATTCTAATTTTTTGATCTTGAAAAAGCTGTATAAAGGCTTTTTTTCTGGGTTTGAAAAAAAATGTAACCTAACCTAATCTAACCCAAGTATCGAGTGATATACTTTCCTGCTTGTGACATAAAGTGTAAAAAATAAATTTCAATTGCTCTATGTAAAGTTGAAGAAAATCGCATGCGTCGTTCTACGATTATGACAATTTTATACATAAAACTTCTTTGAATAGAGAATGTAGATGTTAATACCATTACTGGGATTTTCACCTAACGTGGCCAGATTATGTGTTTATATGGTACTGTGTAAAATTGTGCCCATGTTTGAACATTTCATCACTTTTTTGCACACCAATGCACTTTTCTTACTAAAATACCCTTGGGATGATATGTTGTATTAATTATTTAATGTTTACTGGGGTATCATAGTACTAACTTTTAGCATGGCCATTCTTTTAACTAGTATCATAAAAATATTGATTAAAATTCAATGACAAACTGTAATACGTATTTTGCTCATTATTGAACCCTTTATAGGGCAAATTAAATATTTTAAATTTTGAATTTCAAATGTTATATTTTAAAATTCTTACTGCCCACATAAAATAAAGTCAATAAAAAATAAAAAAAAATATTTTTTAGATTTTTAGAAAAACTAAATTTTTCTTTGGTCAATATATTGACCAATGATTGTTTAGTCATGTTAGAAAATAAATTTATAAAATAATAATACACAGATATTCTTAACAAAATTTTATTATATAATATAAATAATTACAAATACAAGTATAAATATCAGTTATTACATTTTTTTTACAACCGTTTTAACAATGGCATAAATAAACACATAGATTTCTAGATACCCGCGCCAACTTCACGAGGTTGGAAGAATAACTTAACCAATGACCGTTCTGGACAATGTATTGAAGTAATATAGTTGAAATTTCTATCGGCGGTATTGGAAATATGACCCTTAAAGCGGCAGGTTAATATATTGACCAATTTCGGCCTTTGCCCTATAAAGGGTTAAAGCTTAATTTTCTAGTCGGAAACAACTTAATCGGGTTGTGGTCCCGTGGCTAGTGTCTCAGACTCACGGCTCAAAGGTCTATGGTTCGAATCCCACTCTACCCCAACTTGATTCCCATTTTCTAATAGTGATTTATTTACAACTCATTGAAAATGGCCCTCAAAATTGAATATTTGGGTAAATGATAAGAACGCAAGTATTTCTTAAAAAACAAAAAAACTAAGAATTTTTTTAAACATGGATTTTAACAATATTTTGAGTATGTTCAAACGTTTGCAGACAGGCTGGATTTCCTCCCTAGGAAGTTATCTAGATCTAACATGCAGATCATAAGCCCTGTAAATGCCTAGACTTCCATATTCTCTTCTCAAAAATGTTTTCCCTCTGTTGAAACAAATTTAAATATAGAATTGTATTTTATTAACTATTTATAAAGCTGTCAACCTTCCTATAGCTTATTAATAACCAAATGAAAAATTTAAATAACAGCCCTTTACTAAAATATCCTTGAATCCAATACTTACCCCTTATTCCTTTTCTGAGAATCTGTAGTCTGGATGTAAAACACCATGTTAGATGTATGTTGGGTACTTGCAATTTGCTGTTAGCTTTGATAAGATATGAAATATTTAGTGTTAGTTTATTTTAAGCTTTGACAAAGGAACAGTTGTGTTCCGAAACCGGTCAGGATATTAAATTTATTTTAGCGATTTACACAAAATAAATATGTAGTTAAACGTTTTTTAATGTCTAATTTCTATGTCCTTGCTCTTTATTTTAAGGTTCCGTACCGTGGTATGCTAACTACTGGGCTCGGTATTGCGAGGGAAGAAGGAGTTCGCTGCCTATGGAGAGGTATAGAACCAGCTCTAGCGAGACACCTGGTATATTCTGGCTGCAGGATAGTCATATATGAACGTCTTAGGAATGACTTCTTCAAAAAGAAACCGGAAGAAATTTTCCCTCTGTGGAAATCGGCTATTTGTAAGTCGGTAATTAATTGTTTTGTTTGATTTTTGTGGAAAAATTATACGTATTAGGTGTAAGTTTTATCAGTTTTTTCCAAATGAAGGGAATACGAGGACACAACAAAAAATAAATATTACAAATTAGTCAATAATGTATTTCATTATTTTGCCACAAATTATTCAATAATTCATAGCATCTTCACCGTACACTGCGCTATCGCGAGCAACTTTGGCATCTTTATTCCCTAGATTGAACACGAACTATATAACTGTTAACTGTATAAACGTTAACTGTCTTCTGTATGCTGATGATGCCGTGCTTCTTGCTAGCAGCAAAGAAGACCTGCAATTCTTGGAAACAAAAGTCTACGATGTATGCAAGAAAAGCGATTTGCATTTTGATTTGATTTGAAAAAGAGATGAAAATATAACTAAATGTGGGAAGAGTGAACGGAGATATTTTGAACCAGGTAGAAGAATTTTTGTATCTGGGAAGTATGTTTACTAGGGGTGGAAAGACTGAGAAAGGTATTGAAAGGAGGGTGAGTGCCGGGAACAGAGTGAATGGTGCACTGAAATCTACTTTGGCAAACAAATGTTTATCACAGGAGGCAAAACTAGCAGGTCACAATGGAGTTCTAGTGCCAACTCTAATGTATGGGAGCGAAGTATGGAATTGGAAAAATAATGATGAAAGCAGGTTAAATGCTGTCGAAATGCGATCCCTCAGGCGAATGTGTAGTAAAACGATGTATGATAGGTGCACAAATGTCGAGATCCGTGAACTATGTAAGGCTGAGACATGCATTATCGACAGAATCAAGAAAGGGGTGCTGCGTTGGTTTGGGCATGCTGAGCGAATGTACAGCGAAAAAACGGCTTAAAGGATCTACAATGCGAATGTTAATGGATGCAGAAAACGGGGAAGACCGAGAAAGACATGGACGATCAAGCTCATCAAATACTTGAAGATGGACATGTCAAGAGTAGGAATAATCGGTCATGAGCAGATGTATTAATAAAGAGGAAGCAAGGTATGTATGCAAATACAGAGTGATATGGTGGTCTATCCTCTCTGCCTACCCCTACGGAGAAACGGCAAGATGGTTTGTTTGTTTTGAACACGAACAGAAGGAGTTTTCGAAAATGCTTATATTTGTCTATTTAACATTCCAATTTGAGCCTTTTAATCAAATAAAATAATATATATAACCTAAAAACAAACACGGTATCTTGTAGAGCAGAAAGTTTTCTTTTGAATGACGTATAACCTTTACGATTACGTTTTACTTTTTGTGCTCATTTCTAAATTTGAAAAAAACGGACACAACTAATATTAACAACTAATACTTTTCTGGACAATTTATTGAATTAGTTATGTAACCCTTTTTAATTCTAAATTTCCAGGTGGTATGACATCTGGTATGATCAGCCAGTGGCTCTCGTCTCCGACAGATTTAGTAAAGGTGCAAGTTCAGATGGAAGGACGTAGGAAACTCCTCGGGGAGCCTCCTCGTGTCCAAGGGGCTCTGGATGCCTTCTTCAAGATCCTTAAATCTGGAGGCATTCGAGCTCTCTGGAAAGGTAAATAAATACAATGTTTCAATTTTGTTTCCCAGCTCTGCGTGTTAAATAGACCCCGAGCTCTGAATGACTGTTTTCCACTTTATGGCTACTCTCACGTAAATGGAAAAGATGCAGGTATTTGTTACAAACCAAATTCAGAGATTTTAATTACAAGAAAAAGTGATATCAACTATATTTTTTCTATCTAGGTATAGTATTTAAAAGTAACATTTTAAAAAATCCAACAATTTCAATTGATTTATTTTATTTCAATCTAAATTGGAGTCCACATCCATAAAAATTATCTTCTTAGCATTCTACATTCTAAAATTTTTTATATGGAAAACAGTACTCTGATGCAGGGGTCTCCGAGCTAGTACCGATACCACCAATCCGATCCGCCACAGCTTATTTTGATTACATGGTAAAATTGCTTACTATTTTCGCTGATTTTGGAATTTTGCGCCTTCCACTTCCATTATAAATTTCTTAATTGAGATTTTATAGTAATAGTATTTACTAATTGTCCTTATGGACAATGGAAGTAGGCTGTACACTTAAATGGAGAAGTAAACCAATCCTATGTCCTGCATTGGACCAACATGTGCTGATTATGACGATGATGATTGTAAAATCTACCCATATTATTACTTGTATTTTAAAAATATGTAAATATGAATTTGTGTTCAGTTGTAAATATGTTATATACAATAGTTTAATAATGTAGCAACGACAGCATGTCATCGAATATTGACAGGGGCCGAGCGTTGGCAAGCTGACTCCAACTTTACTTTCATAGTTAATGTTTGTTAGGGCACTCTCTAGCCCCGGAGAAAATAAATGCTCTTAAAAGGCGGAAGAACCTTCATGGTTAACAGCATTGGATGTGGAAAGCAATGGGAAACTACCACTCATGACAAACTAGGGAGGCGCCGTCGCCGAGGATACATCGAAGATTTGTGGAAGGATATGAGCTGCAAGTCATACGAAGATCTAAAGTGAGCCAAAGCACAGAGGCACAATATTCTCTATTTCACACATGTCCCTAATGAAGAAGTTCAGTGTCTTTTTTAAATTTTTTTTTTTGTTAATAGACTATTAAACTAAGCTATTTTTTTTTTAAATTTCCTTTTATATAAACATATATTCAGCGCTATGATTTTTTAAAGTTTTGTATTTTTTTTAAATAACTCCGCGTATGACGTCAGAGGTTAGTTCTTCCGATTTACGGTAAGCCAACCGAATATCCTTCACAGCTCTCACATCATTGGTTGGTTCATATATGAAGCAGTGATGTTGATCAAAGTAGTACATTTTTATTAAAATATTTTTTATTTTTTTTTTTTACATTTTCAAGACACTTATAATTCAACGCTCTATTTTTTACTGCGCGTAAGAAAACATTTTTTGTATCCAATTTCCCGTAGGGCTGAAGTTCCTCATTACAGTAATACCGGGTCAGTCTCTGAGCGTTTTTCCAGTAATGGACCTTAAGAACTTCATTTCAGCAGTTCTGAGTTTTTTTTTTCAGTTCTTTTTGGTACGAACAGTGGCAGTTCGCGCTTCCACAGAATACTTCTCACACATGTCTTGTATATTCTGACCTCGCTATCAATACGCGTATCCTTATTTCTCCACATTATCTTCCTCACAGACTCCCCAACGCAGTTGATGCTTTGTTGACCTGTTCTCTGTATCTGCTATAAATAAATTTAGATATTTGGATTTTTAAAAAATTTATTCTTAAAGTTTTGTTTTGCAATACACTTAATTTTGTATTTCCAGGGTCCGTGCCAAACATGCAGAGGGCCGCCCTGGTGAACCTGGGGGACCTGACCACGTACGACATGGCCAAACAGCACATCCAAGCCTACACTGGGCTGGCCGATACCTGGCCGCTCCACACCGCAGCGAGCGCCTGCGCGGGGCTGGTGGCTGCCGGCCTCGGGACCCCCGCCGATGTCGTGAAGACAAGGATCATGAACCAGCCCACCGACGAGAGGGGAAGGTGACAAACCCTCTAATTATTATTTTTATGTTTTACAATCAATGTTACAAAATACACTACCACATAAACAAAAACAAATTGCAAAAAAACATTGCCTGTGTGTGGGTATACATGTAAAAACTACATTATAAAGTGCTAGTATTAAAACGTTAGTTTTATTTAATAAAAATTAAGAAACTAAAATAGTATGTGCTACACATTAAAAAAAATAAGCTATTTAAATCTGTTTTTCTGTCACTCTCTCGCAGATGCCTCCCCGATATTGTGCGAAAAAGACAACTGCACGTCGGGCCGATTATGCAAAAAAAGGGTCATCACATCTTTCGAAACATTCAATTCAAGTTTCAAACTTTTTGATTTTACTGTTTATTTCACTATCCATTCTTACAGTTTTCGTTTACGGATATTAAATTACTGGGATAGCATTTTGCCTTGTTTGTACAATGATTGTTGCTGTTTGTACAATGATTGTTGTTGCTTGTGCAAATAAAGTTTGTACTGGAAAAAAAGGACCTTTGCATTATTTGTGTGCAATAGATACGACAGGTGGCCCGGAACGACCTCTGACTGAAAGAATAATTATAAATATTGATTGCTAATATTAAACAAACTATTTTTTTACAGGGGAATCTATTACAAAAGCTCGTGGGATTGCTTGAAAAAAACTGTAGGTGGAGAAGGATTCTTCGCCCTTTATAAAGGATTCCTCCCAGTATGGATTAGGATGGCTCCCTGGTCTTTAACATTTTGGCTCAGTTTTGAGAAATTTAAGACGATGTTGTCTCCTTCTGTAGACGAATCTTAAGTTGCACAATTACAGTGTAATCATTATGGAAAAATCAAAAATGAAATAAATACCTGTACAACTTCAAAGAATTGATTGCAATAGTAAGTGCCAATTATTTTATAAGTTTATTGTTTCATGTAAATATTTACCATTTAACTTTTTTGCAAGATGAGAATTTATTATATCACATGTACATACAATAATAACTCGCTAATCCAATATTCACATTAACAATATCACAATTAATCTGCTAATGCAATATTTTACTAAAATCTATTAAGAAACCTTTTTGAGAAATATTTTAATGTACAAATATTCCCCATATAGTTTTTTTTTTTTACCTATAATATAGAGCTGCGTAGAAAACTCAAAATGTTATATATCTTTATTAAAAATAAATAAAATACCTACTCTCTATGTTAATAATAAATTAACAAAAGATTCTCTTAACAACCTTCTTTTAAATGAGGTGTTATTGATGGAAAAATATTTATAATTTTGTTTTCAAACTACGCCGTTTTATTTTTTCTCAAAGTCACACACTTTATGCGGGAAAGGTAGTTCTACCCGTGCACACGATTAGTGCTTCTCTGCGGGAAGAGTAGAAATACCTGGTACGCCTGCTCCACTTTAAAGGCGGGAAAGATGAATCTACTCGATTATTTCCTCCAAGTATTTTATGTCAATGCTTCAACATGCTCCAAATTACATACGCACATCTATAAAAAGAAAGACAAGCTGTTGTTTAATTTACATACACACATACCCTTTCACAGCTCTTATACAAAACATGAAAGCTTGTGCATAAGATGATTTGATTAGTTAATGAGTTGATAAATTATATCCATCTTCTTTTCACATATTTTTATTATATGGTTGGTGAGCAGAATGGTGACATTTTCAAATTGTATTTTTTATTATATGGATTCTTGTTTGTTTGTCGGTCTGCAATTGCGAATATAGACTAATAAATACCTATATATTTTTTATGTTGTGTTATAAATATCTTTGACTCCTACGTTTATCTCTTATTAGATTATCATAAACAATATATGGCGAGAGTTTATTTAAAATTTCATTAAAAAATCACAGATATTTTAGAAGGTAGAGAGATTTTTATAAATGTAGGAATTATTTCATTATTCGCTTATTTTTGTATGTTACATTACAGCAAAACCCGCATAAAATGTGCTAATTAAATGTTTCAATAACATTTAAAAGATGTGTTTTTATGCGAGGAGAATCATTACTTGCATATCGATAGGTCAATGCAAAAACATTGTTTTGAAATGTTGCAAATTAGTTTCAAACTATTTAAATTTGTACTAAACCAGCCTCATTATATTCTCGAATAAAATTTAGTCTTACTGCACAATTTATCATTTGCTTTTTTTATATTTGTGGCAGAACTTTTGTGATATATCTCATAATTGTCAAAAATGCAGATCTGCGATAATTTTGGCATTGACCTAATGATATTCTGATAGTGTCGATTAAATTTTGAAATAAAATGCAATTTTAATGTATTTTTTTTTAAATCTTGAATTGTCGGAAATTTATTAATGATTACATAAGGCATATTCATATTTATAAACCTTCACTTAACTATGATAGCATAATTATTTATTGGGTAAACATATTAAACAAAATTTATATATTTATTTTATAATAAATTAAACTAGATGGATGTCATAATTTTATTATTCAGTGGTGTAAACGAAGTTAATAATTATTTTTTAAATAAATGTGTTCTACCACAATTTTAACAATCCCCTAAATATACAAAACAAATAACTGGAATGTTGTCCTGTAGCCAGTGTCGCGGACTCACCATAAGATGATTCCATTTTCTAATAGTGAGTTATTTACAACTTGTTGGAAACGGCCCTTTGTTTTTTTTCTTGTTGCTTCTTTTTTTATTTTCTTATATATCCCTGTTGTGTGTAAATCTGTTCTTGGTTTTATTTTTATACTCTTTGCTTTTTAAAAACCTATTTTCGTTTTAAGCTATTAGATATTAGTTCTTCCTATCAAAGTAATAAAAAAAACTTAATATCGTAAGTACACAATATCATTTTTAAACCATATCGACAATTAAAAAGTGATGTGACTTATGTGCCACTATTGCTGAAATTGAGTTTTACATATTTTCATGATCGTAGAACAAGGACGCATGTGATTTTCTTCAACTTTACCCGAGAGCGGTTTAATTTTTTCTTTGACACTTTAGTATGTCAGAACTTGATAAAGTACAGAAGTATATAATTTGATACTTGCATCAATAATAATAATCATAGTTTATTAACAAAAATAACAATTACTTTATCTACTACATACACACTTAGGTAATAGATTTCTCTGGATCATGTCTAGTCTGCCTAACTAGGTACAACCTGTTTTAAGGCACACATTATATACTATATTTTTTTTCAAGCCTGGAATATAAAGCCTTAATATAACCTTTTGAAGATAAAAGAAAGTCAATGTCGCTTTTTTCACACATCCGTCGTTGTTCTACGATTACGGTGATATGTACCATTTTTCTCACAATTTTAAGCTGCATGGTATGAGCTTTCACTTATAAGCGTAAACTTAGGCGTTTTCGTCAAAAACCCTCTTGTATGACGTTCATAAAATCAATGGATTTATATTACACAAAATTTTACTTTTTTTTGTTTAGATTTACGTAAAACTGTGGTATTTATCTTACACAACCCTAATAGTTTTACTTAACATTTGACTTACCTACATTTTTTGGAATTGATTAAATTAATAAATTCCTTAACTCCTTAAAAATTAATTTTATGGCACGCCGTTTAGCCTCTTTACCATAATTTTTAGTGAGCTTAATATGTTAAACAATTCTTACTTGTCCCAGCTCAACACGGTTTATTTTCTAGCAAATAGAGACATGGATATTATAAAACCTATGAACGTTTGTAAATAATTAAGTAAGTCTTGATCAAATACCAACATTATGAAATATGTAATAATTATAATAACTTGATTTAAGGTTATTCAAATAAATTGTAATCAGCTAGATACTATTGAATACAAGGTGCTTAATGTACATTTTCTCTTTGGTATAAAGATTGCATTCCTAGATTCTTTAAAGTATTCAAAATATTCCATTGTAAAATCATTTATGTGTAATATGTCTGTAATTATGTCCTGTTTGTCGTTTTGAAATTCTTGTAAAATTATTTTGTCTTTGGTTCTATAATAAACACATCATTCTATATATGTATGTAAATACAGTAAAACTTCAGTTGTCCGGATTGATGAGTGCCAGATTTTATTGCTGTTGAATTAATACAGCAAATATAAATCACATTAAAAACTCACTTAAACATGTCCAGTAAAGTTAGTTGCACAATTAAATTTAAATTCAAAACACCTCCTTTATTTTTTATTTCCTGATAAAGATCTGGATATTTGGCGATCCGGAGGACTGGAGTTCGGATAAACGGAGTTCTACTGTACGTATGTATGTGTTTATATTAAGGGGACCACAATATCAACAAAAAATCGTGTATTTAATGACCTGCTATTTAAATGCTGTTTGTGTCCTGACACAGTAGTATGCGAGTTTTGCTTTGAACTATTGTTTATCATTATTCACGAGTAAAAAAATCTATATTCTTAGAGGTTGGGGTCAGTGCTATGCAAGCTCTTGATGTCACTGCGACCTCTGAAAATCTATTGAGACAAAAAATCTTTGTTATTGCCAAGGCTAAAATATCCATACCAGAAATTGAATAAGAACACAGGCACTTTATGTTAATTTTTTTCAACCAGGGCTTGAATGCCAGCAAGACCACTAAAGCCATTAAAAAAGTTTATGGTAAAGTGCTAACAGCACGTAAATATCAATCTTGGTTTCAATGGTTCAAATCGGGCATTCAAAATTTAAAAGATTCACCTTAATTTGGACCGCCTTCAAAATTGTATGACGACATATCAAAATTTCTGTTCAAGTAAATCCTCGATCAGCCATTGAGAAATTATTGCAGATACTCAAATCTCCTTAGTCAACTGTGCTGTAACATTTACAATGCTTCGACAGAATGAATAGAATGGGAATTCGTGTGAAAATGTGCGATTTCTTTATGTTCCCCTCTAAATTCATTTAAAATATTCTTTGAAATTAATGATTGAATTTTTGTATAAAACTGAAATTTGAACTGTTTTTAATATGTATGTATATTTTGCACCACAGAGGGCTTAATTACAGTGGTGTATTATTATAGCACAAATTATTATTATTATAGACAACTAATATAGCGCTATTTTCATAATATAATAACTCAAGGGCGGTTTACAAAGAAATTCTATTAAATTGATTTTAATTTGACTTCAAATTCAAGTAGAACTTTTTAGCAAAACGATTTGTTTTGTCATCAACTCCTGCAAATTCATTCAAATGATTTAGAAAACAGGTGGGTTTTAAGTTTTTTTTGTTCAAAACACCACTTCACTTTCTGAAATAATATACCACCTAAACCATTTACATACATTGTTATTAAAATAGTAAATAGTCATATATATCTAGGCCTTTGTAAGTAAAAAACTTTTTATACTGTGAGGTAATAATTATGTATATTATGTATTTTTTAATTTATTGAAATCTTAATACTCTAGATTAAAAATGATTTCAAACTTATAATGAGGAAGTTCAGTGTCCTTTTTTATTTGTTAAAAGACTATTAAACTAAGCCAAAAAAAAAAAAAAATTTTTACTTGTCGTATTATCAGTGCTATGATTTTTTAAAGTTATGTATTTCTGAAACAACTCCACGTGTGACGTCAGAGGTTGTTCCCTGTTAGTTCTTCCTATTGGTTCGTTTACGGTAAACCAACCGGATATCCTTCCCAACTCTCGCATCATTGGTTGGTTCACATGAACCAGGGACGTCAATCAAAGTAGTGCGTTTTTATTAAAATATTTTTTATAATTTTTTTCTTACATTTTCAAGAAACGTTGCAGTACAATTTAATGCTCTAATTTTTACTGCGCGCAAGAAAACATTTTTTGTATCCAGTTTCCCGTAGGGCTGAAGTTCTACATTAACAATATATGTAAATATGTCGTAAATTGTATTATACGAGAATTACATGTAAATACATGCATATTTATATACAATATAAAAGAAAAAAACATTCATTTTTCATTCATTATTCCCTTTCCGCACCTAATGGTGCACAGGGCACTGCATTGGTACACCAATCGTGTATTGATCATTTTTGTTACATGAAGGTAAGATGATCAGTCTTACGATTCAGGTACCAGTCTAGAGACCTCTTGCATGGTAGGCAAACGCGCCGACCATTACACCACGAGGCCGACAAAAGGAAAGGAAAAATAGTGTTCACATTTCATTACTCACCCACAACGATAATGCCTGCACGCTGTCGCTGATTTACTTTCTGAAATTATTATCTAAGTTTAATATATATCACTTTCATTGGCTCCAATACGATTATTATTTATATTGCAAATTCTATATGTGCATAATTATGGTTTTAAAATATTTTTTTAATGTACATATGGATGTAGTAATATTACTATACCAAGAGAGCCGATTTGGCATGTATCTGTAATTAATTAATTATTGTTACCATTTAATATTATTTTCTTTTTTAACATTTTTTTTATTACAGGTACAGAAAAATATTTGAAAACATTCAAAATTATATTGTAAATATTCCCTCAATTGTATAGGAATTTTAATATCCTTTATGTATACTTTTATATAATTAGAGATAATATGACAATTTCTCTCGCAGATAAATTGCCATGGCCGTTGATATTCTAAATAAATTTTGGAACTGTTGTTCCTCCAGCTCTAAAGGGTTTTGGCTATCTCTTAACAGCCTATAATGGAGCCTCATAGAATTTGCTTCCTCTGCGTCCACTATATCCCAGGCTAAATATCCTGCAGCCATTATTAGAATATTTTTTATCTATAATCCTAAAATGAAATAACAATGCATTATTAATAATAACATGACACTGCCGCATGTCCAAAATCTATAATTGTATGCAAACTTCAATGTGGTTGGCATTCAATTATATGTTATAGTTCATTACTTTAATTAAAAATATTTGTTAGAAAACAATCTTAGGAGTACTTCAGCGATCATTAAGTAAACTTGATGTATAGTAAGCATCTACAATAAATCAATTTTATTAGGTATTACAAAGGTACATTTATAAACATTTGAATTACAAAGTTTGACAAAAGCATAGTAATTATTTTACGTAGATGGTAATTTATAATGCAAAAAATACACAATAAAGTAACAAACAATGTTTACTTGCGTTTATATGCGAAATAACCTATGTATTTAGAATATTTTTCTGTTAAAAACAAAATTTCACAAAATCCTTAGCATTAGCGTCGGGTAAAATGGCCGCCTTAAGTGAAGGAAAGTTTTAAGGACTTTGGCCTTCGCGGAAGAAATTCATCTGTCAAATTTTTGATCGAGAATCGCAAACATCCTAAACTAAAGATTTGATCCTTAATAGTAGCCTTAAGTTAAGGAACATAGTTACAGAATCGCGGTTCTGACCAGATATCGGATAGTAGTTCAATATCCAGCGGATACCTAATATTCATTAAACTGAACTAAAATTACATGAAATCAAAGCCAATAAATTGATTTATTGATATTGGCCGTGTTTGGGAGAAACGAAGTAACCCTCATTAAAAAAAAAAAGTATTTTTTGCATAAAAATGTTCGCCAGTGTTCAGTATACACTCTAGAAAAAAGAATTTAAGAAATTATTTTTAAAAAAAAACATATTTGCGTGAAAAAAAAAAAGAGGTAAAACTATTCAAAACCATTAAAAATATTTTATTTATAAATTTATATACCATAGTTAAATGCTACTCATTGATCGATAAGTAATCATAAAAATATCATGAAAATAATTAAATTAATTTTTATTTTATTATTATTATTATTAATAATACACTAGCAGCTATTAAGCTGATGCGTGTATATCAAGTGTACATGGTTATTAAACATTATGAATTGATGTGCGCATCTACGCGGTTTTTTAATACATTAACTGAACTAGCACCAATCACTTTCTCAGGAAGGCCATTCCATTTCTCCACAATTCGGTTTGTCAGAAAGTTCTTCCCGGGGTTGGATGAGAAGGAGGTAGTGTGTAATTTCAAGTTTTGACTCGTCTAAATTGATCTGTGGCAACTAATTATTTATATCACCCTTAATGAAGTATATATTAAGTGCCCTCGGCACGGGTAACCCTAGTGAGGCCACATTATTTTTATTATTAATCATTGTTTATAATGGGAAAAAAAATGAATGTATGAATATATTTATGTGAAATAGATACACAATGGTTACTTGTTTTAGGAGTAAAGTTGTTTATGCAAATTATCACAATGTTTTAATTAGTTTTGGAGCTGAGAGATTGTTAAATTTATTTATGTCCGTATAAAAACATATGTCTAACGAGAGAAAGTCAATAATTTTTAAGAGTTATGCCTTTGTAGAATTTAAAATGAGTGCTTTTTTAATATAATGGATAATATAACTCAACACTTCAAATTTTTGACCTGTCGTTCTCAGGAATGGAACCATCGATATATTTGTTATTTATTGTGTTGATGGTTATGGTAGAATCCCGTTTTAAAAAAAATACATATTAAAAATAAAATAAACTGTAACTTCTATCTTTCAATTTTATTTTTGTATACATTTACATATTTTTTATTTTGTTGATTTTGGGATTTCTTACCACCAAAGTGTTTTGGTTTAATGCATTGATATGTAGTTAAAATATTATATTCTTAGACTTTATATGTACTAGCTAGCCACATTGGTGCTTGTGTTTAAGAAACATTTTACAAATCTCAGATAGATTTTTAGATAAATGACTGTTTTGTTGGTAAGCTTAAGTACCTTTTGTTTATTGTTATTGTTACATAAAAACAATTTAAAAAATCAAAATGTTTTATTACCCGTACACATAATTTCCTGTAGCCCATGCAAATTGGTGTATATTTAAACAAAACAACGATAGAAAACTAATTTTAACGAAAAAGGCGGACTGTAAATGAAAAACGAATTTCATTCAGTTTTGTGATAGGGAAATATTTGAAGAAAGGATAGGAACATGGAATGGATACCTACCTTTAATATGATCTGAATGTTCTTCAATTTCGGGCACTGGATGATAAAATGGACTATAAAATGTAACAGTGTTTCCAACAACGCGCGATTAATCCAAGCACGTTTTATGCAATTTTATGTGAAGTCAAAAATATTGTTTTGTTTTTATTCTAAATCCAAATCTTCTAATTTTGAATTTCTTCTATCTTGATGTTAGGTGGTACCATAAGGATGGGAATGAAAGGTAATCGGCCAGGAATAGTATTGGTAAATGCTGTTATTTACTTAACAGCTACAGCTGTGGCAATTTTGCAGATGAGGCAAGTGCGGCTCCACCTCACTAAAATATCATACTCCACACGTTCACAAAGCGGCGTGTTAAATAAAAAGCCTTAATATTGTTCATTGAATCGGCATTCACTAACAAAGTAAATAACAAAGGCAGTAATATGAATAATCTAAAAATAATAGAAATTCACAAAAATTTAAATTCTGAGAACAACCTAATCAATAATCACACATTTAATCACCCCTCGCCTTTATTGACTATGTTCTGTCTGTTAATTAAATCTTAGATTTAATTATTATAACTTCCACTTATGTGCTAAATTTTAAGAAATAAACTCTACTTAACGTCCTTTCCCTCATTGATCATATTTTCATATCTGTACTTTAGATAACGATCCATTTATATGCTAACACCTTAGATAAGTGGAATAAAAAACCCCCCTGCTCTGAGTTTCACTGATTAATTTGTTTATTTTTTGTTTAAATTCTATGACATTGTGAACAATATTCTGTGTTTACTATATTCGTTTTATATCACCCGTCAATGGAAAGAGTGCTCTCCCGAAACTGTAGTAGTGTTCTTGTAAAATAATAAAAATTGTGTAACACTAATAACTACGTTTTATTTTCATAATAATTTAAAAAGCCTTAATATTAAAATATACCAACGTAAAAAGAACCCTATTCCCTTGTCCAAAATACAGTTTTTTGCAACGCACGGGCAATGCACACGACATCTTCACTATTTTCATCAAAAAACATTTTTGTTTCAATGTACGTAAGATTGGAATAGCTCCATATTACAACTCGGCTGTCAGTGGTGTGTCTGAGAAGGATACTGTCTTTCTTCTGACATATTGTTAGACGTGAGCTCGACAATCTAGAAAAGGTAATACTGTCTGGCCGAGTTGAAGGTAGGTGAAGCCGGGGTAGAATCCCACATTTATGGACTGACCAAATAAAGGAGGCTATGGGGCTAAAATTTGATGTGTCAGTTCGTCGGGCTGACGACAGACTGGAGTGGAACAGACTAATCGGAAGTGTTCATGGTGATCACGATCCTCAGCATTGAGGGACCGACTTGGTAGAAGTATGTAAGATTAAGTTTGGCGGACATTAATATCGTGAGATCGATAAGAATCGGTGAGAGCGCAAAGTAAATGGAGCCTCAAACGAGTTAGTTGATATTTGTGGAATGTTTTGATCAAAATAAATTCAAACGATGAAGCTTATTTTCATGGCGTCTTGTGTATGAAGCAAGAGAAAGAGGGACGGCCAGCGGATTTTTTGTGCCAGTGTATCTACTGCCTTTATGAGGAATGATGTAATAAGAGAACAGATGCAGTAAACTCCGGTGACAACTGTCGTCAAGCGGAGGCGATGCGGTTGGCTAAGCCATGTACTGTGAATGCCTTATACTGTGGATGCACTGTGGTGGAAGGCGAGAGTTTACATTTTGCTAAATATTCCCCCTAAGCCCAGATCCGTAAAGTATCGGGCTATTAGGTAGGGGACAAGCTCTTTAACATTCTCTGGTTTAACCAGTGGTCCCCCGAGGATGAGGCTCCTTTTATGATGTAATGCATCACATTCACATAGAATGGGTGTTTCCTCATCAACACTGCAGAACCTACATCTAGAAGTTTCGGAGCTACACTAAGGAATATATTATACCTCTGTCTTTGTATATTTTCCTCCAAAAGGTGGAGATAACGTGTTGGCCTTTATCTATGGATCCTCCTCCCCTTCATTAATCTACATAGTTTATATTCCTCAGGAACAATTTGGTTGACCCTTTGCGCAGCGGACAGTCCCTCAGGACTGCAAAAGTGGGTGGATGGTGGATTTTTGGATCCCCTCGATTTGACGGGTTGTGGTCCTGTTAGTACTTTCGCGGACTCGGAAAGTCCTTGGTTCGAATCTCGCTCTATTCCATTTTCTAACAGTTGTTTACGACTAAAAGAATAATTCCAAAATTAAAATATAAGTACTTTAATTATTAATTAAAATATAAAAATGGTCCTGGACATATAGACCTCGCTTCTTACAAAACATTTAACAAAAGGGTTGAACGTCACTTGGCCTCTTTAATTTTAATACAAAGACAAGTTAGGTTAGGTTAGGATAGGTTGGGTTGAGTTAGATAATTTAAAAAATACGTTTTTTTACTTAATTTAACTTAATAATTAATCCTTAACTTAACTTAAGTAAAAAAAAAAATTTTTTTTTACTTTTTGACTTATCCCAACCTATCCTACCCTAACCCGGCGGCTTTTGGTTCTGCCGTTACCAAAGGGTTAGCTTTCAACCAGCCAACACGTTTCATCATAATTCATTCCACAAACGGCCTAGACATTAAGGTGAATGCCGGCATTTAACGAACAGCCTAGCCGCTCTGTTGAGGGGCTGATTTAACTATTTGGCGGTGACATATCCACCTCAGAGTAATAACACTTTGCCCACCTATAGAGATGCCATTTTGCTCTATTGCATAGAACAAAAGCGTTGCGATTTCTTGGTTTGGTTAAACATAACTATCAGTAGAGATTTGAGACTTAATAATTGAGACTTATGCACCTAATTTGAGACATAGTCTCAATTTACCTTAAAAAAGAACAATGCTTTCATTTCTGCGAATTCTTAGTTTCACTCTACCAACCTACGCTGAAAGTGTCAAACATGGCGTTGCTGACGGGACCACTTAATAAAATTCGAAATAGGTATCTAAGCCGCGCGCCGCGCCGCGCCGTCTACTATAGTCCTTAAAATATAGCTTGATTAAAATGACATGTCAGCAAAAGTGACGACATAACTTTGTAGTGACGTCTAAGGAGTGATTTATATTTACACACGAAAAATCATTCGTATCTGGTGTGTTAATTTATTTTTTTAATAAAATGATTGACATATAAATCAACATAATTTTAAAAAATCAACTTTGAAACTAAAAAAAAACTCAAATAAATTATTAACGACATTCTTACAAGGTTACATCATTTTGCAAAAACGTTAGAGATGGGACGAATCGATCAATGTAAATTGATTGAATAAAAAAATAATTCATTTGATAATGTTTACGAAAAAAGTATAAATGTCATATTTTTTGGTGAATAATTGTATTAAATACACTATAATAGGCTTGTTTTTGCGTTTTTATATCAGTTTTCGGAAACAGAGTTTCATGTTTGCATGAAAAAACTAATAAAATTGATTTGTTTGGTACATGATCAGTGATCAGTAATTTCCCATCACTATTGACATTAGTTTGGCAGCTGTCATTTTAATCAAGCTACATTTTAAGGACTATAGGCATTCCGCGCCGCACACCATCTGCGTACCTGTAACCTATAATAAGATCTATACCTTTTAGAGCAGCGGTTCCTAACGAGTGTTCCGCGGAACCCTGAAGTTCCGTGGAAGGGTCATAGGGGTTCCGAGAGTCAGAGCGTATTGCCGTAGAAACCACTAAAGACAAGTTGGGTAGGGGAAACTAAGCATATTTGGCATACTGTTGGTAATTTAGAATATCGCCTTAACTTTTGATAGAAGAGGGATACCTACCGGCAATACTTATAAATATTATACGCTACTGGCTACAGTTGCAAGCCCTGATTTCGGTCGATAAATTAATCTTCCATTGATTTAGGATGAATACTGACTTTTAAAAAAAATCGTTTATGTCATAACTTTTTCCGTAAGTTCGTAATCGGATATTATCCCTAGATTTATTTTTATTTATTTATTCATATTTTTTCTCTTACAAACTATAATTAATAACAAAAATAATGTTACCTCACTGGGGTTACCCGTGCCGAGGACACTTAACAATATGCTTTTTAAAAAATATTTTTACATTTGAGAATAAACAAAGAAGACTAACTTAATAAACAGAGATAATTAACTAAATGTTCAGACAGTTTTAGACACTACATATTTATGTTTATAATTAATTTATGCACATCTATATTATTTATATTACTAAACGCACAATGAAAGAACAAAAACCTAACATAAGCCATACACTTGTAGAGCAGTTAATTCAATATTGGTTTGGGCGAATGAAACAATCCATTTTACTTCTACCTAGCATTATTCTATATATTGCAGTAGTTTTCATAACATCGTTTTACACAGCATCAACAAAGATGACATAGGACCTAAAGGAAGCTGCAGTGTCTCTTGTGTGGAATAATTACAAATTATTATTCATTATCATTAAATGTGAACGCAATTTGGAATATGGTATTCCGAATTATGTGCATTTTTGAAAAAACACATTTTTTTGTTATTTTTTATATTTTTGTTTTTTATAAAAACTGTTTTAATTTAATTAGATTTTCGCAGAAGTTTTTCAATAAATTATTAGAAACTATCTTTTCATCGAGTTTCATTTATTTAATCTCCTTTATTGTACATGTTGCACTCTAAAATGTAAATGGTATTCCAAATATGCTTCCTTGTCTCTACTAGACTGGATGCCGCTCTAGATCTACCCACTAATGTTAGAGACGCCCCTTCTTTATTTACATTTAAATCAAGATTGAAATGTCACTATCTAAATATTTAAGTTGTTCCTTTATCCTTCTTCTTTCCTTCCTATCCCCTTTCTTCTCTTCATAGTTTTGTGTTATTTTTGTATTATTTTGTTAATCTTTGTTTTTAATTTTGTATAAAATTTTAAGATTCAATATGTCCATGTACTTGTAGTTTTCTCAAACTGAACGGTTTGGGTAGGTAGGAAGAAATTTCTTTAAGGCAATATACCCGCCCTTTTATGTATATTATATAAAGTGTAAAAGAAAATAAATAAATCTCCGTATTCAATAAGGAAACATAACTTTTTTGCAAATTTAAATTAATAAGGGTCTATGAAATACTGACAAGTTAATAAAAATGTTTTTGTTCTTATTAGTAGCATAAAAAAATACTACGATCGCCTCTCTGTACCAGCTACCAAGAAGGCCCGTTGGAAAGTCCTTTTCAGGGCTATTGAGATTGACTTCTGAAGTTTTTTTTGGTAAAAAGAAGTATTTGCGTTCTTACGATTTACTAAAATATTTAATTTTGAGGGCCATTTTCAACGAGTTGTAAGTTATAAATAACTCACTATTAGAAAATGGGAATCAAGTTGGGGTAGAGTGGGATTTGAACCACGGACCTTTGAGCCGCGAGTCCGAGACACTAGCCACGGGACTACAACCCGATTCGGTTATTGACTGCCTTAGAGCATAAAACACGGGAGTCCACTTTTTGTCGTTTTGAAGTTAAAAATGCAGAAATCATCGCGGTAAGCTATTTTCTACGTGAATAAAACACTTACCTTAAAAACGAAGTCCACTTTCGTCATAAAAATGTTTTTTTAAGTTAAAATAAAATTCTTTACAAAGATTTTTTTCTTCGTTTTCATTAGGTACGTTATTCATCTACCTATATTTTTCAATCAAACTTATTCCACGTAAGATCGAATCCCTATTATATTTGATTATTTGCGTAAAAGGCAATTTGAAATCAATTTATTGCCAAGGTATTTTGCTTTGCGTATTTTTTTATTTTTTATGGCGCTTAAAATTCCTTTGCAATTTATACTTAGTATATAGGATTGTAACTTTTTGCACTATCGGGTCTGGCCACTATTGCACTATGTCCCATTTGTTTAAAATGAGGATTTTAGTCGTCAATGTCTACTAATGTGAAGGCATTAGAGATCTCAATAACATTTTTTGTATGACCTTTAATGACCGGGAGGCAAAAATTATTTGATATTTAACTTATATTTTTATAACCTTTCCAAATCGTGTATCTAAAATTATTTATTGATCAATCTATTTATACTTTTTTGTGTTAAAACTGTTCCTTGTTATGTTATTAATTTATTTTAACATAAACGGCATAAATTGTCTTTAACACATACGTTAATCATAAATATGAAAAAAAAAAAATAGGTATACATAATATATCATGATCATCATTCCATTTGCATAGAGCACTGCATTGGTACACGAATCGCAGTGTATCTTGATCATTTTTTTGTTACATGAAGATAAGATGATCAATCTTACGCTTCAGGTACCAGTCCAGGGTCTATGAAATATTCTGGTGTGAAAACACCTCTTTAAATAAATATTTCATATCAACCATGTCGGAATCGAACCCGAGACCTCTTGCTTGGTCGGCAAACGCGCTGACCATTAACAGCACGAGGCCGACAGAAAAAAAGATAATATAATAAAAATGATAAAATTGCATAACTATAACAACACATAAGTAAACAAAAATATTCAGAAAATATATAGGTGCATAAATATGAAAAATCAAAGAAGAAAAACATTTTTGAATATAAAGAAAAGTTTAAGAATTAAATTGCGAAAAAAAAAAAGAAATCAGACTCGTTTTATAACTATCAAGTCCAGAACCAAATATATCAGCCTTGTCCTTATACTGATTACCATATCTGTGGAGCCTAGGGACAAGTGAGTCCATGTGATAGTTGGTCCTAGAACTTGCAGAACAAAAAGGAGATCTGTGGCGGGTATGTCGACCAGGTACACGGAAACACACCAACTCTAGCATTTGGACAGTCAATTAATGAATTGATCACATTATAAAGTAATTTTTGGTCTTTTGGAATTTTGTAATATTTGTTTCAATTATATCTTTATTTTTAATTTTTCTAGTCCTTGAGTGTTATCTACCTGGTTTCTATCTATCCATCTATCAGGTTTTTGTGTTTTTTTTTGTAAGTGCCTATTTTCTTTTATGTTAGAATTGTGTTAGTTTAGTTATGTTATGTTTTTTATTATAATTATCTTTTTATGTTATTCTTGTACATATATCTTTGTTGTCTATTGTTAGTGTTCATATTGTCATTCCTTTCTGTTTGTGTTGTTTTTATCTTTATCATAATTTGTAAATCCATGTAGGTAACTTGTTTTTGGCCGATGTTATCATGTTTTAATAGAAGGCCCTAATAAAGGGGAAAAAAGTACTACCTACGTACCTAATATTTGTAAGCACCTGTAGTAAAAAGTACAAATAAGTATTTACTACAAACATGAACATTATTATTTTGAAAAACAAATGAACAAAACTAAACAGCCAACAGCTGATGCGACGTTGTCAGATCTTGCTTCAAAGATTGTATAAATATGAAGCAGGTACCTTTATACTTTTTCCTTACAATTTTAATTTCACATTGCATGTATCATTCGTTTTTTATTTAGAGTTCATATTTATTAATAACTTCGTAACATAGTTTTCGGTGACATTCAGTGGCGGTTAGCCCTTCTAGTATTTTTCTCACATAAAACGTTAGTTCTTTGTATTATCTAATAGGTACATAAAGTTTATGACGGCCACGAATTTACGCTTACCATGACGCAACGTAAGTCGCCCACACGTTTTATTTACAAAAAAATCGTTTGTCAAATAAATAGAGCAAAATGATTTTATTCGTACACACATTGTTTTGAAAATGACACAAGAGAACTTTAGGTGTGAAAATACATTTTGGTGCTTGTATTCCATGGCTGTTTGCGCTGGAGGAATTTCTGAATTCAGTAAGCGATCATTTATAATTATTTATTATCCCTTAAAGTGTTATAATCTGACATTTATGTGTAAAATACTGTTTTGGAGAAGCGGAATAAATTTTGTAATTCGTTTTCATTTAGACATCTAATTTTCAGGGCCACGTTTTGCTTAATTTTGTCAGCTGACGAGTTATCGATTTTTTAAAGGTTGCCGCTCAATTTTTGGTAATGGTCAAAGTTATCTATTTAGTGAGTAAATTTGCTCGCGGTACCTACCTCAAATAACTTTTACGGGGCACTTTGTATCGCAGATTACACAAAAACGCTATAATTTAAAAAAAAAAAAACTATTTTCTGTGTGCTTTTCCAAAACCGACTGGCTTTGCATAGTTTTATTTAAAAGCGTGTTTCGCGTAGTTTTCTGGCATCAGATCTATGATTCGTGTTTTAATTCGCTCTCTTGACATTTTTAATACTATTCACATCTTAGAGATAGTCTAAAATAATATATAATGTTTAAATATTATAATATCAATGTAACAATATTTATCACAATATTCGTTTTCAGTTACATATCCTTTAGATTTAACAAAGACTCGTCTTCAAATTCAAGGAGAAATCGCCAAAAAAGATGGCACAAATGTGAGTACTACTGAATTTATCTTGTCAACCCTTTTGTAGTGATTTACGTGTCAAAAATAATTCATTGTTTTATTTTATCAACATAAAAAAATCTCAATTTGAAACCAATATCAGGAATTTCTATGATCACCTTACTGCCATGTAACTCGGTGCCCTATATATAATTGGGTGCGGATAAGGGGATGATCATTATCATCATTACATAATTATCATTATAATGAATCATTTTTAATGACACATTTAAATGAAACTGTAATTTCATAATTTATTTGTCTTTTAGACATCGTATCGTGGAATGATAAAAACAGCATATTGCATTGTCAAAGAAGAAGGACTATTTTCGCTATGGAAAGGAATAGAACCAGCTTTACTGCGCCAATTTATTTATTCGGGTTCCCGAATCGTCATATACGACACACTTCGAAATGATGTTTTCAAAAAGAAACCAGAAGAAATATTTCCCTTTTGGAAGTCCGCTATTTGTGAGTTTCAAAATGTATTAATGAGTATTATTTTAATCTATTTAGGTGTTGTGTACTGATAAAAGGGTACTCGCAAAGGTTTGCCTTCGACCTAATAAAGCTTAGCCGAAATCAAGTGAGGGTTATCACAAGCCCGCCCAGGACACTGCAGACTGAACAAACACTTAGCTAGAATTAACCTTTCCGAAACTTCTAGATGTAGGTTCTGCAGTGCAAATGAGGAAACACCTATACACATGTAAATCATCATATGTGAATGTGATGCTTTACATCATAAAAGGAGCCTCATCCTCGGGGGACCACTGGTTAAACCTAAGTTATATAATAGCCCGATACTTTACGGATCTGGGTTTGGGGGTGAAGATTTAGCAAAACGTAAACTCTCGCCTTCCAGGCAGTAGCCAGGGTCTTTATAGACCTGGGCTCGGAGGGGGAGATTTGGCATAATTTAAACTCTCGCCTTCCACACAGTAGCCAGGCTATTTTTAGACCTGGGCTTAGAGGTCGAGAACTATTCACGGGGACCCGTCACAATAAATCTTCACAAGTCGCAGTGACGTCAGGAGCTTGAATAGCACTGACCCCCACCTCTAAGAATAAGAATAGGTGTTGTGTGACTCCTCATCTTCCAAATATATATTTTGGTGTGAACATAAGTTGTGTCCGTTTTTTTCCAAATTAAAAAAGGAACACAAAAAAATAAAACAAGATGGTAAAGGTATTGTGTGATATTGTGTTTGCTTTTACGTTACATATATTATTTTATTTATTTAAAAGCCTTTAAAATGGAATGTCCAGTAGACGAAAGTGAATATTTTCGGCGCTTTGTTGTGTTCGCGTTCAATGGAGGGAATAAAACTGCTCGCGATATTTGCGCAGTGTTCAGTGAAAATGCCAAGAATGAAAAGACAGCTCGTCGATGGATTTTGCGTTTCAAAGACAGTAATTTATGTACTTTTTATTTAATATTTTTATTTTTCCTTTTTTAGAATTAAATTATTTTCCCCCTTTCCTCCTGCATTTATAATAAATTAGTGTGAAATCTGTAATTGGTCTTACTTTTTTTTAATTTTTCTTTTGTACCTTGTTTTATATAAAGAATGTATGATTTCATTGATAAATAAATTTCAACCTAAAAGACATGGAGCGTTCCAGACTACCGGACCGGAGTAGACTTCGATGAGGAAACTGAGCAGATGAATTTTAGTCACATGACTGCCTGTATACAGCCATTTTAAATTTTCCTACCGTCCATCCAACTTTTGCAGCAAACTGTTGAAAACTTTTGGTTCTATGAACAGGTGACTTCGCTGTCAGTACAGGTAAACGTCGTTTTGAACCGGTTCGATTTACGTCGATTTACAATTACGCCGGTTGGTGCCGGCGCGGGATTCCCCGGTCCGGCCGACACCAGACGACAGTAGGCGCCGCGATTCTAATAGCAGACCCACTTTTACACGTTGTTTTATTCTATTACCGTGTACGCGAGCAGCCTATTGTGTGTGTGAAATTGTTTCCGAGTAAGTTTTCGTTCCAATATTCCAATATTTGTAGTTTATGCCATGATTCTGCAAGAAAGGAAGCAACAATCAAAGCAAATGAAATTGGGTGTTTTTTTTTTTTTTAAGTGCTAGAATTTAATTTAGCACCGATAAACTGGTGAGTTAGTATTTATTGTAAAAAAAACATTATTTACATCAAGAGATTATTTATTTTTTAAACGAATTTAAATTTTGATTATTAAAAACATTTATAATTTATTTTGAATATATATAGGATATGTATTAAATAAGCATGTTTGATTGTTCTTAGAATTTCGACACGGAACCTAATCTTATATCTTCCATTATATTTGTATTCATTTTACGCCGATTTTTTTTACGCCGGTGTCTCCCGGAACGAAACCCCGGCGTAAAACGACGTTTACCTGTACAACGTTGCAAATTCAGGTATTTTATCGAGTTCTTTACTTGAAGATCTCGTTTTTGTTAGCAGCTTTGTTGCATGTTTTAGGATCTGAGTGACTTTAAAATAGGTTTTTCTTAGTCATTACCTTGTGGACCTTGTAAATAAACACCAATCCTCTTCTGTAGGCGTACGGATGTATTACAAATTAAAAAAAAGTATATTCAAGCTCTTCTACTACGCCACGTCATTTCTCCATAGAGGTAGGCAGAGAGAATATACCACCACCCACGTCTATCCTAACAAACATTTCTATTTTCATCCACATCTCAAGTCCTAATGGTATGAATAATACCTCGAAACCGGTCGCATATAACTAAAAAGTAAAATAGTTCACATGATTTGAATATGAATGACTCCGTAGGGAAGAAATCCAGACAGTCTGCAAGCATTTGGACATACTCAAACATTGTTGAATTAACTACCTGGTAAAAGAAGAAACATAAAAAATAGAAATTGGTTTTCAGGCGTTGCCTAGTAGGTGATTTGGTTCAGCCGGATGAATCTCGCCCGCATAATAAAGGTTTCAGCTCCTTTACTTCACAAAAATCAACAGAAGGAAGAGTTGAGGAAATGTGGATGTTTAAACATGGGCAGAATTGTGAATGTTACACGGTGTGTAAAGTGGCCACTTAAACCAGCCAACGACAGGTCATAAGCCCTGTAAATGCCTAGACTTCCATACTCCCTTCTCAATAATGTTTTTCCTCTCTGTTGCAATAAATTTAAATAGTTTATACGAGTTTATAAATCAATAAAGGTGTATTTTCTTTGTTTTATTGCAGGTGGATTTACCTGCGGCATGATGAGTCAATGTCTGGCCTCACCGACTGATCTGGTGAAGGTCCAGCTGCAGATGGAGGGTAAACAGAGGCTTCTGGGCCTTCCGCCTCGGGTCAACGGGCCTCTCGATGCTTTCTTAAAGATAATAAGGACAGGAGGAATCACTGGACTGTGGAAAGGTTAGTTTATTAAAAAAAAATAATGATAAAGATAATGCACATAATAGAAAATGGGAAAACAGTTGTTATGCTAGGGTTTTTATTTTTTATGTTGTTATGTTAGGTTAGGATACTCGCACTCGCACTCGCATAGGTTTGCTTTCGACCTAATCAAACTAAGCCAAACCAAGTGAGGGTTATCATTAGAGCCCTTACAAGGCACTGTATAATAAAAGGGTACAAAGAGAAACCAAAGTTTATAAGGAATGTTTAAATGTTAAGTTTATTATCTTTATTAAGTTATCATTATTTTCTTTACTACCGCAAAACCGTCCAATTTTGCCCGCTTTTTTACAATTATGTTGATGTTCTCAAAAAAATGTAAGTTATGCTTTACTTTTTAATTACTAAGAATGACCTTGGTTATCATTAAATTGGGTCCAATTGTAAATTCTGTCATGTTTAAATGCGATTCCAAGCAATTGAAAATTTTGATGGCGGGCAAATTTACCTCCACGTTCGTCCATGTTTGCCCGCAACCATTATTTGTTGAACTGTAGCTCATATGGCGTTCTTGTCTATTATTAATTCAAGGGCATAATTGTCGGTTAAACATATTTTCAATGGCTCACTAATAAAATATTAGTCTAAAAACAGTTGGGAAAATTTACCCGCCGAACTCTATTTGTTTCCATACAAGCAATTTATAGGCCTTAGGGTTGTCAAAATCTGGTTGATAACTTAAGAAAAATTAATAAATCTTGTTTATTTAAATAAATAATATGTTATATTTAAGTACGCATACCAATAATCTTAGTCTTAATTACCTAAATGACATTTTTTAATATCAGGTAGGTACACACAATTTTCGAAATGGCAAATACTTATACCTATGTTGTGAGAAATGATAACTGTTTCAGGAATATAGTTAATGAATAGGTTAAAACCAGACGACATCAATTAAAAAAAATAGTAGTAATTATTTCGGAATCTAAGTCCATAGCTACGAAAGTGAAAAAACAGCGTTTAAGGGTGGATAATAATGGAGGTTGGTTAACTCCAGATATAATGAAAATGATTTAATATAGAAACAAATTGTATACCATGGAAAAAATGAGAAATGTTTCAGAAACTATCAAAAAGCAATATAAGGAATATAAAAACGCATTATCAAATGAATTAAGAAAAATCTTAAATATCTAATGTGTGCAAAACTTTCATAATAGTTTTAATTTCATTTGAACTAATTATGAAAATAAGAAAGTGACAACCTTAACACATTTTTTCGTTTGGGCAAAATTAACAACCCAGAGGCTTAACTTATGCGGGTTAATTGAACATGAAATGATCTGATAACCTTTGTCTATATCAACTTACCTTTGTCTTTGCCATCGAGCAGTATATTAAAAAACACCGAGTCGTAATTGGCCCGTAACAAATTACACGCGCCCTTTGACAGGTTCTGACAAGCCACTGAGTAAAGTTAGTGACAAAAGCTTCTGAGTGAAGTTAGTGACATAAATCTACTTTCCTCCTTAATGTACTAAATTTACCGAAATCAAATGGAAATTTATTTTTTTGAAGGTTGACCATAGATTAGACTCAGTGGGCAAAATATCCATTAAGGGCAAAATTGGACGGTTTCGTGGTACTAGGGTAGGCCATATAAGATATAACGTCATGTGATGAGTCTTTCTAGCTTATTTTTCTCTCATTGAAACGTGTGTGTAAAGATGATGTTTGATTCCAGGATCTTTCCCCAGTATGCAGCGCGCTGCGCTTGTCAACTTAGGTGATATGACCACCTATGACATGTCCAAACAGTACATTCAGCTAAAGTACGGCTTACCTGATGAGTGGCCTCTGCAGGCTGTTTCCAGTACTTGCTCGGGATTCGCATCAGCAGCATTGGGCACTCCAGCGGACGTTGTGATGACCAGATACATGAACCAGCCCACAGACGAGAAAGGAAGGTATAATGAATTTCGTATAAATCAACTTTAACATCAAACGAAAAGTGTCACCAATTTAGGCTTCCTAAAGTGAAACTGACTGGAACTCAAAGCACCCTGTTTTATAAAGGCTTCTTAAAAAGGAAAAGTAAATGTTTTTTTTTAGACATTCCTAATTTTTTTTTCTATAAAATCTTCAGGGACGTAATTATACACAAAAAACTTATTTTAAGCACCATTTTTTTCAAAATCGCGGCATTAGCGGTGGTCGTTCAAGGCCATAAACTTAAGGTTTTACTAAGGGCCCTATGTTCACTGATCCTGTTAAGTTTCAAAACATAGTAACCATTTTTATCAAAAAAAGTTTAAAAAGTGCATACTGAATGACCTTGAACATATATAATTCTTCTTTACGTGTGATGCCACTGAACTTCTTCTAAACGGCTTAACCGATTTACGTGCGGTTTTCGGTGAAATGTAGATATTTGCGCTGTGCGTATTCGTCAATATTAAAATTTTCAATCGATTCTGTGGAAAAAAAGTTAGAAGCAAAAATCTTTTTTTCATCGACCTACCAGGGTTGTATTCGACGACAACGCATAGTTAAAAAAAAGGATGTTGTTTTTTTGCGTTTAAAAAAGTTTGTTTTTGTTGAATATTTACAAACAGCATTCTTTTTTTTGGATCCCAATCAAATTATTTCCTTTCATTCTTTATAATTTCTTCTCATTTATATTTTTTCTTGGATTTTTGGTAATACTAAAATAATATTAACTGACATTAAATACATTTTTGAAAATCGCATTCATAAATAAAGTGCTCCCATCTTGGTGAGAAGAGCCGAGTTAGACATTAGCAAAAAGAATTCTCTATTTCAAAATGAATTATTTTATGTTTTAGAATTCAACCATAAACAAGTACCAAGGTGATAAGTAGGTTATCAATGAAAAGTCTTTTTCCAAGGTAATAAGCAAGCAAGCCAATGTTCGGGCAGGACAACGTCTGTCGGGTCTGCCAGTACTTAAAATAAATCTCGGCAACCACCCGATGGATCTAAACCTGGTTTTCACTGTCATGTCACGTGTCCTAAAACAAAGCCACTCGTATTTATTATGTCTTCGAAAATTAAAAATTATTACGTCATATTAGTTTCTTACCGTAAAATACCGTAAATTACGGTATTTTACCGCGCCTTTCGGTAAAATTACGTAATTTTACTGACAAAGAGGTGATAAAGTTCTCCTGTACAAAACACATAAAACTCTGCCAGTTCGAGGATTACTGTGGCAATTATTTTAGAACAATTCAAAAGCAATAATTTCAAAATTTCTCTCAAACATAACCATAATACACGCTTCACGTATAATGAACACTAGTAATGAACTGATAGCCCCAAAAATATGTAATAGGTATGGTAATGGAACTCAAAATTACTTAGTGCGTAGAATTTTTAATTTATTGCCAAAAAAGCATGTAACAAGAGCAAAATAAGAAAGTAGCTACTCGATCGAATTTTTATATATGAAAGGTTATTAAACTAACTTATGTGTAAGTATTATTATTTTTTAAATATTTTTTATCTATTTATGTTAGCTACTGATCTTACCGGCTGTTAATTATATCTGTAAATTCATTGTTTTAATAAATTTAGATAATATTATACAAGTTAGTATTAATATAAATCTCCTTTGTAAAAATAAATATAAAAAAAATATATGTTAAATGTGTAAAAATATACAATAATGTAAATAATTTTTTTAATATATATTTTTTTAATATAAGCACTTTACACTTAGTGGGTAGCAAATTGTAATATGTTTAAAAAAATTCAAATAAGCGCTGTTCTGAAGCACTGATACTGAAAAAAAAACGGCCAATGACAGGTCATAAGCCCTGCAAATGCCTAGACTTCCATATTACCCTCTCAAAAATGTTTTCCCTCTCAATTGAGTTATGAAATACGTTTTGCACTTTTTTTTAGGGGCCTCTACTACAGGTCGTCCTGGAACTGTCTGAAGAAAACTGTCAACGGAGAAGGATTCTTGGCTCTTTACAAAGGCTTTGTTCCCGTGTGGCTACGTATGGCTCCCTGGGCTGTTTCTTTTTGGCTGACATTTGAACAATTTAAAATCATGATGTCTACGCCATCATAACGTATAAATAAAAAATGGGAATGCTACTTTATATATTTTTATTTTTATTTCTGTACTATATTTATAATTTAAAAAATAATTTTTTTTTTTTTCGTGTTATTTGTTTACATTTATTAACATTTGGGTTTAATCTATACGTGGACCACTGTATGAAAGATATATATAATGTATGGGGCATTGGAGTGAAAATTGATAATTTTTCAGTAAGCTGCTTGTAGTATGCTGATGATGCAGTTCTGTTAGCAAGCAGCAACGAGGATTTGCAACAAATAGTCTCTAGAATGTATGATGTGTGCCTGGAGAGCGAATTAGCGATGAACGAAAGTTAGTCAAAAGTGACGGTATTTGAAAGGGAAGTGAGGTTACTGACTGCATAAAAAATATAAACAACGAATGTCTCGAACAAGTAGAAGAATTTGTGTATCTGGGAAGCACGTTTTCAAGAGATGGAAGAGTAGAAAAGGATGTTGAAAGGAGAGTGAATGCGGGCAGCAAAATGAACGGCGCACTAAGCACAGTAATTGCTGGTAAAAATATGTCAATCGAAACTAAACTGGGAGTACACAACGAAATTTTAGTCCCAACACTTATGTATGTGAAACATTGAACAGGCAGAGGAAGGATAAAAAAAGCCGAGTGAACGCGGTTGAAATGCGATCTCTTAGACGAATGTGTGGCGAATCAATGTATGACAGGGTTACGAATGATGAAATCAGGCGAGAGTGTAAATCTGAGTCAAGTATAACTGATAAGATTAAGAAAGGATATCTGAAATGATTTGGTCATGTAGAGCGAATGGACGACGAAAGAATGGTAAAACAAGTACATATGGCAAAAATGAACGGCAACGTGAGACGAGGACGACCAAGGAGGACATGGCATGATCAGATAAACCAAAATCTTAATTCTGGTCATGTCAAAAGCAGACAGAACCGAAGGGCATGTATGACAAGATGTATGTATGTGTGAAGAAGCTAGGAATGTGTGCCAGGATAGACGTGTGTGGCGGTCCATTCTCTCTGCCTATCTCTGCAGGGAAATGGGTAGTAGCAGTAGTAGGTTTTTTGAAATCCCTGCTTTCCCATTAGATTTTTATTTATTTGACACTTGAGGGTATTAGAAGCAAATCTCCACCAAAAACGGAAAGTTAGTAATTGATGCCAAAATAAACTATGCATAAAAACATACCTAACTAAATAAAAGCGTAATTCAAAACCGTATCTACATCTTTCAAAAACAGATCTCAGTTAGTGAAGCATAATGAGAAATCTCACAATTCTTTTTTCAAAGTTTTTTGCAAATATCTCAGTAGCTTCTACGATGGTGAATTCTAGGTCTGCTTTTAATACCCCCAATTCGGGGGTTAAGGGTTATAAGGGCGAAACTACAAAAACACAGTTTTGAGATAAATGATAAAACAGTTTTCAAAAAATAATACTGTCTTTTAAGGGTAACAAATAAAGAAAATAAAAAATACAGTTAATAGAGCATACAATGTTTTAGAGACAAAAATATGAAACTACGCTTTCGTCTATATGACCCTAACTTGCGCTTACATTAGTAAATTAACAAAATGATGTAAAAGGTGTTTTATTCTTCTGACTTTAAACAAAACGCTTCATTTGTAGTTTCACACAAATTTATCTAGTTAACTACTTATCGGATGAGTTTCATCTTTTTGTCACTAACAGGATATTTTGTTTGGATATCAGATTAGTACTTAACACAAAACAGCATTTTTTGTAGTTTCGCCCTTATGACCCTAAGCCCCCGAATTGTGGTCTACATTGCTTTACGGGCTGGTTTACCCATCGCGTAATGCAGATTGTAAATATAATTTAGAGGTTAACGAAAAGAAATCAGATAGCTGCTAAACTGCCGATATGTACAGAAAAATAGATCCGTATTATCCGCAGAAGTCGTATTCAGCAAGTGAATTGACCTATTAATGGGTGAATTCTGACTTGCATTTTTGCGGCTTCTGGGTGCATAAAAGGCCCTTTTTACACATGCCACGCCAATCCACCCGGCCCGGTAATTTTCTGGGCCGGGTAGATTGTCGTGGTATGTGTGAAAAGGGCCGTACAGTGCATGAGATCTCACGTTAGTATAATTATTGGCAACATACAAGCTGATCTCTTTCAGTATATTTATATTTGGGTACTATACTTGACACTAAACTTTCTTTTACAATTCATATTGAACATGTTATCAATAAATCCTTTAAACTTCTTGGGTATTAACAGAAGCACAGCTGACTTCAAAAATATCAATACCCAAAACTCTCTTCTGTTTTTTTTATTTATTTATTTAACTTTTTGTACATAATGTTATTTGTACATTGGCGGGCTTATTGCCAAATGGCAATTTCTTCCAACCAACCAATTGTTCCCTAGTTCGCCCGCACCTAGAGTATTCCTCTGTGTGGTCTCCATATTATGATGTTCACATCAAGAATATTGAATCAGTTTAACATCGATTTTTGAGAAAGATAGGCTGGATGTTGGGCTTATCCAGAGACCTTTATACGTATAATGAGTTAGAAACTACCTTGAATATATCTTCTCTTTGACCGTTGAAATAAATCCGACCGTATAGTCCTATTTAAAATTCTCAACTCACTCTTTGATGCACCTGAACTACTGAGCTCAATAAAATTAAATACCCCAACTAGAAACCTCAGACAAAACATACTCTTTCATACCGTAGTACCATAGAACTAATATGGTTTTCATTCCCCTATGCACAGAATTCTTAGGTCTGCCAACAAACATACCAGTCTTGATTTCTTTGATAACAAGTTGTCTTCTTTCAAACGATCACTGAATCAAATTCAATTATAAACACCTCTCTCCCGCTTCCACTCCTACAAAGTCTATTATAAACCATTGAGTCTTTCTAATTTTGTTATAATAATTTTCTATGTATAAATGTCTCCATAAAAATGCCCATTGAGCGTATATATAAATAAATAAATAAATATATCCAAGAAAAATTTGACGAGTTTCGAGGGTGTTGTAATCCAGCATCACTGCTAGGAATAATGTTGGATACAAGAATTGATAATTATTATATTCTTTAATATATAAGTATCTTAAAATTTCATTTATTTTTTATTGAATTGATTTTTTTATGAACATTAAATTTTAAATCCGTGTTTTTTTATAATGATAACATTCATTTTATCGCACATCCGATAAAACAGTCATAAATATATTTAAAAAAAACAGAATTTACAGGAGCGCTTACAAACCAAAATTAAATGTTGTCTTAAAACCATATTTCCTCACATTAAAAAAAAGATTCCTAACATGTAACGGCGATAGCCGACTGTTGCCGTGTTGCCGGCTAATTTTATACTAATATGCAAAGATGATTTTTCTTCATATTTTTTTATTTTTATTATTCTTCTTAAAATCGTTTTGATTTTTTGCTACTTTTGTGTAAAATACATGTCTGTCTTTATACGTATATAATGTATGTAAAACGTGTAAAATCCTAAAAGGCGTTAAAATAAAAATATAAATAAATTACTAAATATTACATCGATACATATGGCGCTAATAAGTCATATCTTTTTGTCATGTTGTTCTTCTAAAGAAGGAAATTCTGAAGTAAGATGGTCTTTTAACTAGACAGGATACGATCTTTTAACTAGACAGGAGTGAACTAAAGGAAATATTGTTGTATTTAAATTTCGTATCCATCTCACTTCACACTTTCCGCCTTTAGAAGAACAACATGTCAAAAATACTCGCCTTATTAGCTCCATATGTATCGATGTTATATTTATTTATTTATTTATTGGGGAAATCATACAGTCTTTATATAAATACAAGGTACAAAAGAACAATTAAAAAAAGTTAGACCAATTACAGATTTCACATTAATTTATTATGAATGCAGGAGGAGAGGGGAAAAAATATTAAACTCTAAAAAAAATAAAAATATATATATTAAATAAAAAGTACATTGAAGGGAGAAGACATTGTATAGCTCCAACTATACTTTCCTCCCTCTCTCTCTGCTTCCATAAACATTTATATTTCTTAGTAAAAATTCACAACCAGCAATAATTCATTAGATGCAGGTAGTAGATGTACATATGAATAAGTATAAATTTAGAGTTAATTAGTAATCACTGTTAAAAGAAAATATGATAGAATTCACTATATAGCTAATTATACATTGATACAGAAGTTGTGTAGATTTGAAAAAATAAAAAATAAGTAGTGAAAAACAAAGTTCTTTTATATTTATTTTATATAAATAAATTGCCATTTAACTTATTTTATCTGAGATTAAGAATTTATTTTTTATCAAAATTTCTGTAACAGCCGCACGGAGCATGACAAAAAAGGCATTTTCGCGAGTTTTTACTTACGTTCCTAGATTTATTTATCTCGGAATTAAAAAAAAAAAAGATTTCAACCACTGTACCTCAGATATATACCGAACTATCCGTATACAACAAACCGTTCAATCATGAGCATGCAGCATGAGTAATATTGCTTCTGCTGGAACGACGCGAAGTGAGGTTTCTAATAATGAATTAATGTTTTGATGAGTCACGAGATGGTAAGATCTGACGCAACGGGCGAACAAGACGAGCATGACTGTGCATTGCAATACATTGACTCATAGTTCTCAGCGAATGAGGCACGTTCACAAAAGATTTCGTGTAAAAAAAGATTTGTCGCGATGAATGACCCCCCTTTCCCCTCCTCGCGGCTGCGATTGGTCGAAGTTTTGTTTACTATTTGCGGCCACGTGCGCGGTGCATTACTTGACAGGTGTATATACTATATACCATATACTATAATGTACCTAACTTACAGTTTCTGCTCATTCTATCGACCAGTGGCTTCCAAACGTAACGTTACTACACCCCTCTTTAAAATATCTCGGCGCCCGGCCCTCCGTTCTTTTATTTCATTTTATTATAGGGAAATTTCACGTGGAGGTTTCCGTTTGATTATTTTTTACGACTTTAGTACTCAAGTTTGTCTGTTTAAGTAACATAATAATTAGTGTTCCTAATGGTCATACCTCAAGGAACCCAAAAACGTTCCACAAAGATTCATTTAAGAATAATGTGTCCTTTAATCCAGTGTCAAGAATGTGCAGATTATACAAAACCATTGAAAACGTAGAGATCGACATTTTTGCCACTGGATTGTTTAGGTTTAAGAAGTATATTATACAAAATGCGTTTTTATATTGAGATATTTTTTTCTTTTTTTTACATTTAATTTTGATGGGTTACATTACTGCTTTTGTTCGATTGCTTTTATTAGTTTTATATTAATGAACGATTTATTAAAAACATTGTCCCTAATTTTAATAATTTATATTGTTAATTTTATTTAAATACGTGGTTTTTTCGTGTTTATTTTTTCTAATTCGTAATTTAAAATTTATTTTTACAAGTTTTTCTATAATTTATTTTCAATTTAATAATTTGTTTTGCTCATTTTATTTGAATATGTATTTAATTAGTGTTTATAAGGAATTGATGAAAAAGAAGTAGTGTCTTTTTTTTATTGTTTCAATATTTATGTATATTATGTATTATTTTTCATTGTTTGGAAACCAAATAAAAAAATTCCGACTGCATTCACTCGGCTTTCATCTTTCCTCTGCAATTTCCATATTTCACTTCCATACATAAGTGTTAGGTATAAAACTCCGTTGTGCGCTCCCAGTTAAGCTTTGATTGACGTCTTTTTACTAGAAATCGGTGGCCTCCATGGTGTAGTGGTCAAGACGCTTGACTAACTTATGGAAGGTTCCGGGTTCGATTCCCAAAACACAAAAATTGTACCGTGATGTAATTCTTTACTATAATTGGGCCTCCTGGCCTGTTGTGGTGCAAAAAAATAATTGCTCGTGCTTAGTGCGCCGTTTGTTTAGTTACCCGCATTCACTCTTCTTTCAACATCTTTTTCTACTCTTCCATCTCTTTAAAACATGCTTCTCAAATACACAAATTCTTATACTAGTTCGAGACATTCGTTGTTTACATTTACTATGCAGTCAGTAACCTCACTCCCCCTTTCAAATCCTATCATCTTTGATTTACTATTGTTCATCACCAATTCGCTCTCCAGGCATACATTCTAGAGAATATTTTGAAAGCTATAAAAAAACGAATTATAAATTCACATCTATCATTGTTTTTGTAAAAAACTTTAAAAGCGGCCCTCGTATTGTACACAATGAAAAAGCACATGATGACTGAACTAACTAGACTAGACGAGACATAAAATGACTAGACAAAAAAATTATAATGTAACCCTAACGGGTTTCTAAAATTGTAAATATTTTTTTTTTTAAATGTAGTAGCTCCCTAAAAAAAATTGAATTTGCTTTTATCTTTATTATTTAAGTTAAAAAACTTACGTCACTCGAACTTTAACGTTAACTTTTTCGTAAACATTTTTATCGTCCGTCCGCGCCTCCCAGTTTTGAAATCGCTGCTATGGAACTATACACACTCACACACTCACACGCACGCGACTTGAGTAGGTAGGTGTAGGTACTTTGTAGTTCCGCTTTGAACAGCTGACTGTTATCAGACTAACCCTCCCCTCCCCCGCCCCTCCCCTGACCTTGCCAAACCCCCCTCCCTTGTGCCATCTTACAACAACTACCGATTGAAATAAATTTATTATTCGTCAGAGAACGGCGGATCGAGAGTGCGTATGCACGGAACAGTCCGGATAACGGATTTTCTCAGAAATCGCCAGAGACCTAATTATATAATGAAATTGAATACAATTGTCATTCGTTAATTATTACAAAATTTATCGCCACATCTTCATTTCAATCTTACAAAACATACCTAAGGATCAAACAAAATGACATGTCTAGTTTTAAGGCTCTTAGATATTATTTTATTTAATTATTCATTCAAAATAGCTTTTAAGGCTATGCCCGTGTTAAGTCATAATAATTTACAAAAAAAAATGTATAGTAAAATTAATTTTATTAAATTATAATGAAAACAGGGCATAAATAATAAATAATAAAATTCCAAAGTCAATGTAAAAATCATCAGATATAAATATTAAAATATAAATTGTGCGAATTTAAATTTGTTGCAACAGAGGGAAAATGTTTTTGGAAAGGTAATATGGAAGTCTAAGCACTTACAGGGTTTATGACCTGTCATTGGCTGGTTTGAGTGGCCACTTCACACAGTGAGTAACAAAAGTCAACAGATAGAAGAGTTGAGGACATGTGGAAGTTCAAACATAGGCAGAATGGGGAATGTTGCACAGTGTGTAAAGAGGCCCTGTGAATGCCTAGACTTCCATATTACCTTCTCAAAAATATTTCCCTCTGTTGCAACAAATTTAAATATGAATAGTAAATTTCCTCCCTAGGGAGGAAATCCAGCCAGTCTGCAAGCATTTGGACATGCTCAAATCATTGTTATACAGATTTAAATTCATACATAATCAAATATACAAAATAATAGTGTCATTGAAATCAATAGAAAAATATACAAAAACATAATTGAGATATGGTTTCTAGAAACATACTCTATACTATAGTTAGAAATGAGAGTAATAAATAATATGCCAAATAATAGTAAGTACTTAATTAAATAATACATAATTAAAAAATATCAAGATATATAAAAAGCAAATAAAAGTATGGAAGGAAAGCAGATTAGTAAATTTTTGCTAATTTAAAACTTTAAAAAGATTGACAACCTCGTCCCTATCGATGTGCAGCAATTAATTGCAAATATTTTTCTTAAATAAAGTGGCACTTGTGGAGTTCTTAATGGCTGCCGGAAGTTAGTCAAATATAATTGGTCAAATATATAATAAGATTCTTGTTTGTAATATTTGAAAAAAACTTATGTAATCATTGCTTATCGTTTGTTAAAGTCAAAAACATTCCAACTATAGTGTAGATTTTATAATTCACTCTTTTCACAAAATGGCTATTATCTCAGTTTCACTTTTTTATGGCTGGCTG
Source organism: Micrasema longulum (assembly GCF_059751315.1). Taxonomy (NCBI): domain Eukaryota; kingdom Metazoa; phylum Arthropoda; class Insecta; order Trichoptera; family Brachycentridae; genus Micrasema; species Micrasema longulum. Next base: position 464,647 of record NW_028277301.1, read on the forward strand.
CTTTCTGTATGACTCCGTTCAAATGTAACTCAGTTCCCCCTTTTTGCAAAATTATTTTGTAAGTTGATCGAAAAATTTAAAAGCCAGGGAGGTAAAGTTTCTTTGAGCTAACTTTAATCGCGAAAGCTTTGTGCGTAGCTAAAGATTGATCACGTAACATATGATCAAGATACACAGCATCTGGTGTATGTATGCAAAGCCCTATGTCCTATCAGGTGCGGAAAAGGATATATTTTAGTAAATTATAATGTACACAAATATTTCATTTAAAAAAATATTATGCCTTCAAACATTTGGATAAACTCAAAAAACTTTCTGCGCTTTGTTAAGTAAATACCGTGTACCTACACATACGATCTTTAAAACAGGATGTTTTATCTTATTCAAGTTTGTACCTGCTGAAAATGTTGTAAAATATAAAAAAAATGTGTAGGCACCTAACCATTCGAACAACAAAAATCTTGATAAGCAATCCCAAGAAATTTCTAATCTTTCACGCCTATCTATGTGACGTTTTAGATCTTAAATGCATACTGCATAAGTCCTCATAAAAAAAGGTTTTTAAAATAACGTATTTAAGACACCACACCGGGTGCTATTCTGAACTACTCTCGCGGCACGAGAACACAGTTTTTCTCGTGTATTTTGTATGTAAATATATAATAGCATAAGATAACACGACCGCAAGAGCGTTTGGCCCAGTTCCTAAAACTACCGACCTAATTTACATCTACTGTATTCAGGACCAAGACTTCCAATCACAAATTACGAAAAAGTGGTTTTGTTATTTTGAATGTAATATAACAAAAATATTTAAGCCGCAAGCACCTGGGGTGGTATTCTGAATCTTCTCTAAGCCCAGGGAGCGGTTAATCTGAGGATTTTTATTTTTTTAATGTGACGACACTTTGCTTCATACAATGGCCACACTGATGATTAAACGTCAAATAATGTACAGATATGAAGCAAAGTGTAAACGTAAGCAAAAGATAAAAATCACCAAATTAATGACTATTGAAGAAATATTCCATAAATCACAACTTATGATACCCTAAAACAATACTCACTTATAGATTCAAAAACTACTCTTACTCAAATGAAAGACATAACCCCCACAATACATCACATACAAATAATATAATCACTAGATCCTCAACACATAGACAACCTTAACAAATACAAACTAAAACCACTTTCGGCCAAAGGGATTTTGAATATTATTCTATTAAAATCTATAACCTACTTCCACTATCTATTAAAACAATTAGTAACGAGAAAATGTTTAAAACGGCTATAAACAAATGGATAGTGGAGCTAGGTAGAAGTAAAATGGATTGTCTCATTCGCCCATACCAATATTGAATCAACTGCTCCACAAGTGTATAGCTTATGTTAGGTTTTTGTTATTTTCATTGTGTGTTTTGTAATATAAATAATATAGATGTACATAAATACCTTGTTTTTAAAACTGTCTGAATATTTGTAAATTATCTTCGTTTTTTAAAGTTAGTCTTCTTTGTTTATTCTCAAATGTAATTTTAAAAAAGTATATTGTTAAGTGTCCTTGGCACGGGAAACCTCAGTGAGGTCACATTATTTTTATTATTAATTGTAGTTTGTAAGCAAAAAATATGAATAAATAAATCACTCTCTAGGGGGCAGAGAAGATTCAGAATAGCAATAGAATCCTTTTGACAAAATGTGTATCTAGTTTTTAATAAAAAAAAATTAATCGCTAAACTTCATTAAATTATATCAATATTATGATGAAGTTATCTACTTATTACATTTTTATTTATTTACAATTTTAAAAAACCCGTCAGGGTTACATTAGAAATTACATTAATTTAATAAGTAGATAACTTTAGGGCAACAGTTAGGTTGTACAGAGGAATATACGATTGATGATACTGCATGTGAGATAAGCATGGTAGAAATGAAGAGTGCGTTGAAAAGTATGAAGAATGGTAAATTCGTTGGGTGTGATAAGGTCGCTGTGGAATATCTTAAGAGTGGTGGCCAGATCGTGGGCTGCACAGACTTTTCAATCTCTGCCTAAAGGAAGGACTTTGGATTGAAGAAGGGCAGTTGTCATGCCTTTATCCAAGGGAAAGGGATCTCGTGCGGAATGTGGAAACAATAGGACGATCAGTCTTCTGAGTTTTGTCGGTAAACTGCATGGGAAAATTATAATCAAGAGAGTAAGAAAGGTGACGAAAGATAAAGTGTGGGACGTGCGAGGAGCCTTTATGAGTGGGCGTGGATGCACGGATCAAATTTTTGCGCTACGAATGCTAACGGAGAAGTTTTTGGCAAAAAGTCAGAAACTATTCTACGCATTTGTTGATTTGCAAAACAGTGTATGATACAGTTGATATAATAAAATTGTGTGGCGTGTCGGAAAAGTATGGAGTAAACAATAAACTTATACGTGCAGTATCGTCTCTTTATGAGGAGAGTTCAGCGTGTGTAAGAGTTAATGGGGGATTTTGGTTTGCGTTCTCAAAAGGCATGAAACAGGGATGTGTAATGTCACCATGTTTGCGTTCTCAAAAGGCATGAAACAGGGATGTGTAATGTCACCGTGTAATGTTTAATCTATACATGGACAACTGTATGAAAGATATAGAATGTAAAGGTATTGGAGCAAAAATTGATAATTTTTCAGTAAGCTGCTTGTTGTATGCTGATGATGCAGTTCTGTTAGCAAGCAGCAATGAGGAATTGCAACAAATAGTCTCTAGAATGTTTGATGTGTGCCTGGAGAGCAAACTGGCGATGAACGAAAGTAAGTCAAAAGTGATGGTATTTAAAAGGGGAAGTGATGTTACTGACTGCATAAGAAATGTAAACAACGAATGTCTCGAACAAGTAGAAGAATTTGGTTATCTGGGAAGCATGTTTTCAAGAGATTGAAGAGTAGAAAAAGATGTTGAAAGGACGGTGATTGCGGGCAACAAAATGAACGGCGCACTAAGCATAGTAATTGCTAATAAAAATATGTCAATCGAAACTAAACTGGGAGTGCACAACGAAGTTTTAATCCCAACACTTATGCATGGAAGTGAAACATGGAACTGGCTGAGGAAGGATGAAAGCCGAGTGAACGCGGTCGAAATGAGATCTCTTAGACGAATGCGTGGGAAATCAATGTATGACAGGGTTACGAATGATGAAATCAGGCTAGAGTGTTTATCTAAGTCAGATATAATTAAAAATGGTATCTGAGATGGTTTGGTCTTGTAGAACGAATGGACGACGAAAGAATGGTAAAACATGTATACATGGCAAAAATGAACGATAACGTGAGACGAAGACGACCAATAGACGTGTGTGGCGGTCCATTCTCTCTGCCTACCCCTACTTGGAAATGGCGTGGTGGTGGTAGTAGTACTAGTACAAGTTTTTTATGATTTTACCTGATGAACAAGGGAATAGTCGATTTTATAAACTCTCCTATTATTCTATATTTTTATCCTATAATAATTTAAAGTGCCCTTAAAAATATTAACATCAGCACTACTTTCTACATAGTTATGAAACGTTGGTGTAAATTTTGATACTACTATAAATTATTCCAGTTTCATATTTCCTCGACGCCGACGCCGACGCCGACGCGACGTAACCAAGTGTCACATTGACGTCGCGCGTAGGCGTCGGCATCGCGTCGGGAAAAAATAAAAACGGTAGCGGAGACGTAAAAAATTATGGCGGCCTCAAAATAAAACGAACAAATTGACTAAGGCATTAGTGTAAGTACTATTAAGAAAATATAATTGTTATTTTCGTACATTTTAGAGATGTTTGTATTCTGAATGTCACTGAAAATATTTAAAAAATACAATTTCTAGTAGCGATACACATCATAATTTATTTTTTTCGTCACAAAAATATAAATGAGGTACTTCAGCCATACGGGAAATTGGATGCAAAAAATATTTTCTTGCGCGCGGTAAAAAAAATGTCAAAGTAAATGCTTACATAAATAATGAACGACTAACGGAAATTGAACATGTTAAATACTTAGGACTAACAATAGACAGACAATTGACATGGACAATTCATATCAACAATTGAATTAGCAAAGTGGCGACATTATCGAGTTTTTTTTTTAAATCAGTAACTTTGTTCCTTAAACGGAAAAAAATCTGATGTATGAAGCCGAAGTAAAAACTAAAATATGTTATATGCAACTTCTATGGGAAACAGGAAATCAACATGACATTGACAGACTACAAAGACAGCAAAATAAAATATTAAAGTTAGTATATGACCTCCCCTATCTAACAGCAACTAAAGAAATCTTTAAACAAACTTAGCAATTAAATGTAACTGAACTCTTTAAACTAGAATCCTTAAAATTTATTCATAAATTAGTCACTGATGTAATTGTAGACGAAGAACTGAAACTTGAAAAAATAGTTTAGTAAACATGGACACAATACGAGAATATCAGAAAAATATCACCTTCTAAAACGAGACATGGGCAGTCGAGATTAATAAACCATGGAATGAAATTATACAATAAACTACCAGACAAAACTAAACAAAAGACTCAGACAACCTTTACAAAAGATGTTAAAAATATTATCATTAACAGAATGTGAATTTTAAAAGTAAAAATATTTTCTTTACTGTTTGTAACCCGTAAGGGTTTGTCAATGAAATATAAAAAAACGAACGTTTTTGATCGATGTCACTGGTTAATATGAATCAACCAATGATAAGAGAGCTGTGAAAGATATCCGGTTTGCTTACCGTCAACGGACCAATCGGCAGAACAGACAAAGTGGAAGAGAACCTCTGACGTCACTCGCGGAGTTATTTCAGAAATACAAAACTTTAAAAATCACAGCGCTATAATACGGTGTATAAAAATGGAATTTTTTGGCTTAGTTTAGTCTATTAATAAATAGAAAATATATATATATAAATCACTGAGCTGCCTCATTGCATCACACAAAATTATGATATGAATAAAAATACATAGAACAGGATGAGCCATGTTAAGCTAGGGTTTCCTAGGACAGCGGTGCTCGTATTTTAACGGCCGTAGTGAACGGTGATGCAGTGGACAGCCATCGTAAAGGTGATTAGAGAGTGGTTTCCTAGGAAAACGGTGTTAAATGGTGTTAATAACACCGTTTTCCTAGAAAACCACACTCTAGTCACCTTTACGACGGCTGTCCACTGCATCACCGTTCACTACGGCCGTTAAAATACGGGCACCGCTGTCCTAGGAAACCCTAGCTTTAGATGAAGACTTTGCTAACCAGGGGTGCTATTCTGAACCACTCTCGCGGCACGAGAAAACAGATAATACGACAGCGAGAGCGTTTGGAATACCAGCCTAGAGGACGCTCCGCATTCATTTTCCAATCCACTATTTTTTTATGGATTCCCTGGTATTTAATATGTATAGTATACTCATTTATATCACAAATAAACTATGCACCGCAGGCAATTGATGTTGGACATAAACAATGTCAACTACTTTAAATATTTAGGTACTGAAATTACTAATGATAACAATTATAGTACCGAGATTAGAGCACGACTATCGGCAGCAAACCGATGTTATTATGGCTTGTTTAAACATCTGGGATCTAAATTGCTCTCTAGAAAAACTAAGACCATTCTTTACCAAACTCTCCTCTGATCGGTCATTGCATATGGTGCCGAATGCTGGGTTATGACCAAAAGAGATGAAAACATGGTATGAGTATTTGAAAGAAAAATATTAAGGAAGATATTTGGTGCTGTCAATCAAAACAGAGTGTGGAGAAGACGGTTTAATCGTGAACTAGATGCACTGTATGAACTAGATGCAATTCATCAAAATAAGAATATTACAATGGTTGGGCCATGTGTAGAGAATGAATGATAACCGTACCCCAAAAGATATTCTTGATACCACTCCGGAAGGCAGACGAAGCACAGGCAGACCTATGTGGAAAGTGACATTAGAGCAATAGACCATGAACTGGAAAAGAGCCGCAGGGTGCAGGGAGGAATAGAGATAGATTCTGGAGGAGGCCTAGGGCCCACAACGGACTGTAGCGCCATTGATGATTATGACGTATTTATGCAATAAATTTATAAAATAGAAAAATACAAAATATGCAATATGTGTTTGTTCAGCTCATTACCTTTCAGGTTTTGTGAACTGATAACAGAAGGAATACTGTGGACTGTATATAAATTTGTACTCACTTTAATATTCTTCCGTCAATGTTTCTATAACGAAGCACTTCGCAATATACATCAATATGCACTTACCGGAATCATGGAATTGTTGCTGAGATGTATATTTTAGGCTGTTTATGTAACACTAATTAAACTTTGTCAGAAGTATGCGGATGCAGGTATAAGATAGACTTATCAGCGTAACACTTGACACAATGTGATTTGCCCACAGGACGGTAGGACAACAACAATTTGAATTAGGAAGGATGTAGGTAGAATCGGAATATTCACAGCCTTATATGAGTTGCAAGTATAAAAAATGAAAATTTAGTACTTATCATACTGTAAACTATAATTTATTTAAATACTTTTTTTAAATGTAATGTTTTTGTTCAAATGATTTACTCAAATATTTTTATTTTGGGGACCATTTTGAACGAATTGTAAATAACTCAATACTATAAAATCGTTGGCCTCGTGGTGTAATAGTCAGCGCGTTTGCCTACCATGCAAGAGGTCTCGGGTACGATTCCCGACATGGTTGACATGAAATATTTATTTAAAGGGGTGTTTTCACACTAGAATATTTCATAATCCCTGAACTGGTACCTGAAGCGTAAGACTGATCACCTTACCTTCATTAAACAAAATTTATTGCGATTGGTGTACCGATTCATTTCCCTATACACCATTAGGTGCGGAAAGGGAATGATGATGATGACAATAAAATGGGAATCAAGTTGAGGTGGAACGGGGATCGAACCACGGACGTCTGATCCGTGAGTACACGACCAAGCCAAGGGACCACAACACGGCTCAGTACTTAGTACATTTCTACTTAATAATTTCGCCAATGAGGAACATCAGTGATTTTTTAAATTTTTTGCTAACAATATTTTTTAGATCTAAAATTGTTGCAATAGAGATGGAAAACATTAAAATAAATCCCTAGGGAGAAGATCCAGCCAGTCTGCAAATATTTGGACAAACCCAAAACTTTTTTTTTTTTTTGAAAAAATAAATATTTGCGTTCTTATGATTTACCCAAATATTTCATTTTGAGGGCCATTTTCAACGAGTTGTAAATAACTCACTATTAGAAAATGGGAATCAAGTTGGGGTAGAGTGGGATTCGAACCACAGACCTTTGGTCCGTGAGTCCGAGACACTAGCCACAGGACCACAACCCGATTCAAATTTTAATTTTTTTCAATTCAACTAACTGGTAAAAGAAGTATAAAAGTTGACAAATTGTTTTCAGGCGTTGCCTTGTTGGTGAATTGATTCAACCGGATGAATCTCACCCGCATGATAAAGGTTTTAGCTCTTTTACTTCACAGAGTTGAGTAAATGTGGATGTTTAATTAGGCAGAATGGTGAATGTTACACAGCGTGTAAAGTGGCCACTGAAACCAGCCAATGACAGGTCATAAGCTCAAATGTTTTCCCTATTTGTTGGTAAACTATTAAACTAAGCTAATTTTTTTTCAATAATTTTTATGAATCGTATTATCAGCGCTATGATTTTTTTAAGTTTTGTTTTTTGAAATTTCTCTTCCTCTTCTTATCGATGAGTTCTACTGATTCGTCAGTTGACTTACCGTAAACCGAAAATCTATTACAATACTCTTATCATCGGTTGATTCGGAAGAACTAGTGACGTCATGCAAAGTAGTTCGTTTTTGTTAAAACCATTTTCAAGAAACTTTGCCGAATAATTTAATGATCCTTTTCGTACCGCGCGTAAGAATACATTTTTTATATCCAATGTCATTTAGTGCTGAATTACTTCACTAGTGCTTTCACCCTCTTAAGGGTATTTTCAGACTGGTTCATCACGTCTTGGAGCTACAAAGCGCATTGGCGGTTGAAATTCTGATGTTCACTTACAATTAAAGTAAATTATTATAAACATGGTTTTATTTATTTCAACAGAGAGGGAAAACATTTTTGAGAAAGGAATATGGAAGTCTAGGCATTTACAGGGCTTATGACCTGTCATTGTCTGGTTTAAGTGGCCACTTTACACACTGTGTAACATTCACCATTCTGCCCCTGTTTTAACATCCACATTTCCTCAACTTTTTCATCTGTTGACTTTTGTGAAGTAAAAGAGCTGAAACCTTTATCACGTGGGTGAGATTCATCCGGCTGAACCAAATCACCTACTAGGTAACGCCTGAAAACTATTTTCCAATTTTTATACTTCTTCTTTTACCAGGTAGTAATTCAACAATGTTTGAGTATGTCCAAATGCTTGCAGACTGGCTGGATATCCTCCCTAGGGTGTTATTCATATTTAAATTTATTTCAACAGAGAGAGAAAACATTTTTGAGAAGAGAATATGGAAGTCTAGGCATTTACAGGGCTTATGATCTGTCATTTGATGATAAATTTAAATATGAATAACTCCCTAGGGGGGAAATCCAGCCAGTCTGCAAGCATTTAGGAATACTCAAACATTGTTTTATTCATTCATTATTATTTTACAGAAACAAACAGTTACAATGTTATAATAACATAAAAAAGATAAAGTTTAAAGAGAGACCAACGAAGTCTCTTAATAAAAATCATACACATGTACTCGTATACTATATTGTGGTACAAGAAAAGGGAGTGTTTGTGTATATTTGTATGAGGGTGTATAGAGGTGTGTTAGTGTTTATTTGTGTTGGAGTTCAGTTGTGTGTAAGCCTGAGCATCATTAAATATCAAATGGGAGTGATCGCAGCCAGAAAGAATGAGTCTTAATTTATTTTTCAATAAATTAAGGGGCATGTTAAACATATCAATATATGAAAAAAAAAGAAAAAAAAGGTTTGTTAAAATGTTATGTTACTTTTCAAACTTGTTTGTAAATTAATTCGTTTTAAATAAAAATAAGAAAATTCGGAGATCTGAGGGGTTGGGACGACGCCGGCGCCGACGTGTTGGCCTCTGTCCGTGCATCCTCGATACGTCTCTCAAGGCTTTTCGATACGTACAATAGGGTGGGCCGATATTTTTTTTCTGAATTTTGAAATGAAAGAGGTATAAAAAGTTGCCTTTTGGATTACTCGGGATGCAAAAAATATCAAAAAAAATATTTGATACTTCTTTTGGCCCTCAACCCGAGCTTGAAGTTTTCAAAGAAGTCCATTTTTCGCGCTAAACCGGCTGTCATTTCGTATTTAGTAAGATAATCAGTCTAATTAAATGTTATAATGTGCATTAAACCTTATTAATTAAGCGCCAAGGGGCGTGAGTTACACTTTGTTTTGTAATAAATGGGTTGCATTGTTTTAATGAGCTATTGTTTATGTTGATATTAGCCAGGCGCTCAACGGAATCAGTTCCGGGGAGTGTAAATTTTTTGCATTTCGGTAGTTTTAAAACGCGATCGAATTTGTAATGTGATTAAATTATATCTTTACTAAGAAAAATATAATGTTATCAATAAAGATAATTAACAAAATGTTCTGACAGTTATAAACTTCAAACCTCGGTTGAGGGCCAAAAATAGGATGCAATATTTTTTTTAAACAATTTTTACGTTCAATGTGATACAAAATGCAACTTTTTAGACCTCTTTCACTTTGGTATCTAAAAAATTTAAAAAAATTCATACATCATCGGGCCACTATGGCATGGTACACAGCGCATAGGCGGATGGAGAGTTCTGGCTCAAATTTACACCAAATACTATACTTTTTACTTCTAAGTATTTTGACATTGAGTTTGAGCTTGGGATTACTAGCTACCAGGGGTAAGCACCGTAACCCAATATGCACACACAAAACCTATCCCAATAGTCTGCGTATTTAGCCCAGGGAGAGAGAGTTGGGTAGGGTCGTTACTGTAATAATATGTACCTAACCTAGTACCTAGGTATATTATACACAGTTCGTCTGAATTAAATCTCCCTTTCCAAAGCTTACACCGCCCTTTGAAATAAATAAATCCTGTTGCACCCCTCTGCAACGTCAGAAATTTTTCATATGATTAATTTATTGTATTATGCAGATTCAAACTCTCGGGATGCGCAAACATTTTTTTATTCATTTGATTAAAATAACTATCATTCATCACTTAAAATAAATTTCACCATTAAATCAATATTTTCATTAGTAAAAAAAAATTCACTCTGTGATATGACATTTTACACTAATTCGTTAATAAATTTTTAAAAAACATTTTAATTTTAACTTAAGTACCTATACGTCAACTCATTATAAACTATACACTAAGTGACATTCGACATTGAGTTGGACATTTCAATCTTTTCATTTCGTCATTGGGTGATTTGCTGTCGCCCAAAGCAAAATAAAAAATGTGCAAAATCACCAGCCATATACATATGTAATACTTCTGTACGTGTGATAAATTATTAATATTCAAATATTGAATTAAAGTAGGTACCTAGCAGTGGCGGTATTTCCATAGAAGCCCATAAGCCGGGCTTGCCTATTAATTTTATTTCAAAATTACCAAATCTGGACCAAACGCTTAAAAATAATTCATTTCGTTGTTTAAATTTCGCGCCGCATGAGAATTAGAGATCTGTTCGACGTTGGTACTGTTCGCATCCCGAGATCCGAACCGCATGAAATCTGTGTGCGCGAACGACACTATGTCCTCTTATCTTGCTCACGCACGTGGGCTTCTTATGGGGCTTATTTCACGGCGCAACTCGCATGTGATGCAAACAGTAAACTCATCAAATGTTTGTATGTATATGTTGAGTTTTATATGGGAATCTGAAGCCAGCTTCTTTAAGGTAAAGTTAGCAGAGAGCGCCTCTTGTATTTCGTATCGAACAAACTTTACGATTGTTTATTATGCTCTTTTTTACGGAATTTGATAACTTTAAACGGTTTTTTTTATCTTAATTGTATAAAGACCCGTACTGGTTAAAATTTACGATAATTTACTTCATTTTGTGCAAACGTCATATATAAAATGAATTTGGAGATGGCCGACGTTTCTTTTTTATTTGCCAATCTACTTTCCTTTTCCTATATCTTATATCAATTATAATTTATATTTATGTATCTATGGGTTCCGATGACTATTATTCAACTCTACGTACGCTATATTATATTGATGTTACTTATTGGTAATGTTGATATTTGAGGAATTCCTTTATTTAAAAGTATATTGTGTTTTCTTTATTTCGTTTATTATATTGATGTTACTTATTGGTAATGTTGATATTTGAGGAATTCCTTTATATAAAATTATATTGTGTTTTCTTTATTTCGTTTATTTGAACAACCTCAAAAAGATTATCCTATGCATATTAAAAAAAATATTGTTATTCGTCATAATATGCCTTTTGGATGCTTTGTAGACTGTACAACTGTAGTGAAGAAAGCTCACATCATGTTTTCACACAAATGAATTTATCATCATTCCTTTTCCGCGCCTAATGGTGCATAGAGTACTGCAATCGCAGTGTGTCTTGATCATTTTTGCTACATAAAGGTAAGATGATCAGTCTTACGCTTCAAGTACCAGTCCAGGGACTATGACACATTCTAGTGTAAAAACACCTTTTTAAATAAATATTTCATATCAACCATGTCGGGAATCGAACCGAGACCTTTTACATGGTAGGTAAATGCGCTGGCCACTATACTATGAGGCTGTCAGAGAATTACACCACATGTGAATTAAAAAAATATATATATGGGCTTGCCTTACTCGTAAACCCTAGGCACGCTACTGGTACCTAGGTACTTATAATGGTTTTTAATGATTCCAAAACCAAAAAAAAAAATTAAAATTTTAAGTACAGAATTGATTTTGCAAATGTCAAACTCTGCTCTTATAACAACAGGGGGTACTTTATTTGGGATTGCGATTCTCAAAAAACGTATTGAATGTCAGTTAATATTATTTTAGTATTACCAAAAATCCAGTGAAAAGAATTAAATGAATAGAAATTGTAAGGAATTTGAGGAAAGCATCTGAGATCTATAAAAAACGAATGCTGTTTGTAAACTTCAAAATAAAAACTTTTTTTGTACGGAAAAAATATCATCTTCCCATTTTTTCGTCGAATGCAACCCTGGTAGGTCGGTGATTAAAAAAAATTGTGCTCCTAACTTTTTTTTACAGATTAGATTGACGATTTTCTATCTACAAACATGCGCAGCGCAAAGCTTATTATTATGCAAAAAACCGCACGTAAATCGGTTTCGCCGTTTAGGAGTTTAGTGTCATCTCATGTACAGAAGAATTAAATATATCAACAATATTTTGAGCTAATCCAAACTCCTGTTTACAAGGACTGGATTCAACTGCCCCGGGAGCTGTTTATATTAACATATTACAACAGAGATGAAGAACATTTAAGAGAAGGTAATATAGAAGTCTGATCTCTAAGTCTAATCTCACCCTCATAAATAAAGGTTTCAGCTCTTTAACTTCACAAACATCAACATATGAAAGAATAGAAGGAATATAGATGTTCAAATATGGGCAGAATGGTGAATGTTACACAGTGTGTAAAGTGGCCACTTAAACCAGCCATTGACAGGTCATAAGGCCTGTAGATGCCTAGACTTCTATATTACCTTCTCTTAAATGTTCTTCATCTCTGTTATAATATGTTAAATTAAATATATATTAAGATAACGCCAGAACCGTGGAAATGTTGTAAGAGCCTCATGCTAAAGAAGTTACTGGTTGCTTTCCTCACTGAAATTGATCGCGGAGGGTCTGAGAGATTAATAATATCCGCGGTGCTATTCTGAACCGCTCTCGCGGCCGTACAAAAACACTTTTTTCTCTCGTGTTTAGATACAAAATACGCGAGATAAACGTGTTTTCTACGGCCGCGAGAGCGTTTGGAATATCACCCCTCATAACTGACAATTGATAGATATTCTTGTTTAAATGATTAGTTTTTTTCTTTATTATTTTACAATGTGACCCTTCTTTTTCTAAGTTTCTTAAGTATATGAAAAATTGTGTTTTTGGCTGGTAAAATAATATATTTTTTACTGTCTAAGAACAAGATTAATTACCATATTTAGACATGCAAAGGTCAAAGTATCTTTATATTAATGTTATAATTTTATAAACAAATTACAAAAGAGGTGGAGAATAGCTCAAAGAAGGGAACATGGAAGTCTAGGCATTTACAGGGCTTATGACCTGTCATAGGCTGGTTTAAGTGGCCATTTTACACACTGTGTAACATTCACCATTTTACCAAGGTTTGAACATCCATATTTCTTCAACTCTTCCATTTGTTGATTTTAGTGAAGTTAAATAGTTGTTAAATTGTTTTTATAAAGTTAAATTGTTTTTGTGAAGTTAAATTGTTTTCAGGCGTTGCCTAGTATGTGGAATAATTCATTCAAATTAATCTCTTCACAACAATAAAGGTTTCAGCTCTTTAACTTCACTAAAATCAACCAATGGAAGAGTTGCAGAAATATAGATGTTCAAACAGAGGCAAAATGGTGAATGTTACAGTTTCTAGATATTACTTTTTGCCTAGACTTTCATGTTCCATTCTTTAAGGTATTCTCCATTTCCTGTTGTGATTAGTTAATCTTAATGACTCCCGAGGGGGTGGAATCCAGTATTTTGTCCTGCAAACATTTGGACAAACTCAAATATTGTTATAAATTTATGAGTATAATAAAATAAATTTTAATTAAATTTAAAAATAAGTAATTGTAAGATATTTTCGTTGGCGTTAGATTGCTTCGTAATATTATTACTATGAACTTAAATGTCGGTCGTTGGATGTTAGAACTGTCGGTAGTTTTAAGTTAGAACTAAGAGCCACGGGCGGACATTGGTACACGGGTGGGTACCCGGCAGAGGTCGGCAAACCGCGGCTTACACAATGCTAGTTTCTTCACCTTTTGTTTGATTTATTTCGTCTGTGTCCTAAAGTTGTGTGCCTGGGAAGTATGTTAGCTAGGGATAAAATGACTGAGAAAGATATTGAAAGGAGGGTGAGTGCCGGGAATAGAGTGAACGGTGTTTTTAAATCAACCTTGGCAAATAAATGTTAGTCGCAAGAGGCAAAATTAGCAGTTTACAATGGATTCCTGGTCCCGATCATGAGCGAAGTATGGACTTGGAAAAACAGGGACGAAAGTAGGCTGAATGCTGTCGAAATGCGATCTCTCAGGCGAATGTGTGGTAAAACTATGAACGATAGATGCACAAATGTTGAGATCTGTACATTATGTAAGGCTGAGATAAGCGTTATCGACAAAATCAAGAAAGGAACTCTGCGTTGGTTTGGACATGTACAGCGAATGGACAGCGGAAGAACGGCTAAAAATATTTAAATGCGAATGCAGATGGATGCAGAAATAGAGGAAGACCGAGAAAGACATGGCATGACCAAATCTAACAAATTCTTGAAGACGGACATGTTAAAAGTCGGAATAACAGCGCGCGCGCATGAAAATGTTCTCATGCGCGCGCTCCGATTATTCCGTTTGTATGAATGTAGATGAAGCGAGATCTGTCTTCAAGATAGAGTGATGTGGCGTTCTATCCTCTCTGCCTACCCTTTCGGGGAAATGGCGTGATTGTTTGTTTTTTTGAGAAACATTTTATTAAACTTGATAAAATTGTTTCAATTTCAACAGTTGCGTGTGGCGCAAAAAGTACGACCACAGTGAGAGTTTTTTTAAATATTTTGAAGGCAAAAAATATTACATTATTCATGATCAAGTCAGGATTGTCATCACAATAAATTATTGTAGCTAAAGCTTTTTACCATCGTCAATCTAAAGAAAAGGTAAATATATTTTTTTAAAATTATATTTTTAAAGTAATAAAGGTCTATGAAATACTGTCCAGTAAAAAAATGTTACTTATTAGTGAAATATTAAAAAAATATATAATTTAAAAATTTAAATATGGAAACATTTCTCCACAATATCCACATTGATTTTGAAAATGCAATTAATCATTCTAAATCCATTTCATATATATTTATAGGTATTTATTTATTGTACAGAAAAACAGTCGACATTGATATAATAACATAAAAAAGATACGCTTTAAAGACAGACCAGCGAAGTTTCTAAATAAAAATCTTACATTTTAAATTGTGGTACAACAAAAGGGTGTGTTTATGTGTATTTGTAAGAGAGTAAGTGTAGAGGTATACTTGTGTGGGTTCAAGTGTTCAGGTGTGTGTAAGTATGAGTATCATTAAATAGCAAGTGGGATCGTATCGCAGCCAGAAAAAATTAGTCTTAATTTATTTTTAAATAAATTGAGGGGCGTGTTAAATATATCAATAGATGAAAAAAAAAATTAAAGTAAGAGCAAGAACGATAGAGGAAAGAGTGTTGTGCATAGTTAGTGCTACAGACTGGCAGATGGAATAAATACTTATTTCTACTAGTCACGCAAAAGGAGGCATTAACATTCACTTTGGAGAGTAGGTTAAAAGAGTTTGCTTTATTATTTTAATAGCATAATTCAGATATAGTGCATCTATTTTCAAGGGTAAAATATCCATTTTGTTAAGCAGATTGGCTGTAAATGCAAAGAGTTTTATTGTTTTTATAATCTAGGTATTTTAAAAATTTTCATTGAACATTTTCAACTTTTTCTATGTTTGTTATGTATTGTGGGCTCCACACGACGGATGCAAACTCCGAGGTATTCGTAGCATGTGATATTTCCGTCATTTTTGTTGAAATAGAGAGTGAAAACGCATATTTTCTACTTTTTATGGACGTACTTTATATTAAGGTACGTTGCGTTTTAAGAAGAAGCAGTTTAAAGCGAAAAGAAATTTGGCTCTCAAAACTGCTGATCTTTGGCTCTATTAACTAATACGTTTGCCTACCACTGGTATACGGTATACCTCAGCTGGTATACGATATAGCATACGGCATTCGCATACAGTAGTATCCTATGCGAATGTATTGTAGCTAGTAGTGAATGTAATTAGCATTAGCATTCTGAATTATAATTAATTTTCAATATGGTGTATTTTTGATTACCTCCTTCCATATCACCTCTATTTTACCTGCTAACAAGCCTAAAAATAGAGGGGGTTATTCCTTTAACCATTTCCTCACTAATCATACAAAAATTACACATGATCCGAATGGGGGACCAAACGACCCCAGCGCCTACTTGTAAATGGCATCAGGAGAATAAAACGTTTGAAGTGTTTATGACCGTGCATTAATTTATTCATGTTTTCGCCTACACATATTTTACTCATTCGAATATTTTATTCATTTTTGTTAGTTTGCCGAACGCTTATGTACATAAAGTGAAATTTACCAAATCGGTCTATGGGGGGGATTCGAATCCGCCCTTCGGTCCGGCTAGGTTAATTTTTTTTTATTTAATGTTTTCTTTTCTGAATCTAATGATGCATAAGGCACCATATTGGTTCTTCAATCGCACCTTATCAGAAATAGCTACCTACTTCTACTATTAGTAGGGGTAGGCAAATCCGCATGCGTTTATACTCGTACCAGTTATGGGTAATTTTTTTAGTAAAATCTAGCTTGACCCGCGTGTAGGGTCACATTAAGGTATATTAATATTTTTGCAGCCCAACTAAATGTAAGTGTTTTGTTTATACACAAAATACATTTATTATTATTTCAAATCATCACATTGCATCTATTTAAAACAATTTAATTTTAAAGTACTGTCGACACTACATCAAGATATTTGTTGATTTAATCTATTACCGAACGGATATGTGATTATGAACGCTGTCGCGGGGGAAGAGAACGCTTTGTTAGCACTATAATTAAACTACTATTGTATGTCAGTAATTATGTGTGCAATCGTACGTTTATTATTATATTTTGTACGAACGAGTAGGTACTTTTTACATTATTTTTATGTATTTTTTCTTTTCTTATTCTTTAAATTTAAGTTAATCTTGTTTCCATTTACTTTATTTTTATTACTGTATATAAATATATGTATTTTTATTTTATTTGCAACTTCTAAGTGCCTAACATTTCTTAATTGTTAAATTGATTTTATTTTGATACCGATAATGTACGTAATCAATAGCTTACACCACTGTTGAAAATTTGTATTGCCTGTTTTCACAATTTTCGTTTATATATATTCTTATTTTCTGTATACAATATTTATAAAAACTGTTGTTTTTTTCCCAGATAAAAATAAAAACATGAGCAAACGATGCGTTCTTTACTCGACACTGAAGTTGCTGTTTTTGGCCCTAGTGGAAATACGTGTTATGCAGGCGTTTTATAGGCAGCATTTGGTTTTCACCGAGTAAATATTCGATCTCCAGACAGCCTTCATACTGTTAAATGTGGCGCCTGCTACTCCTAGCCACACTCCCAGTTCTTTTTTACAGCTGTCATTTTCTGTAATATATACCTACTCCCGGGTATTTGAAACTCTTTACTCTTTTGATGATTTGGTTTGACAGTCAGGGAATTTTGAGCATCAAGGGACGAAGTGTTACACAATACACGGATTTTTGCTTTAAAGTCAGCATTTTAAAAATTAATTATTTATGTTATTTTAACGAGAATCGAATCGTGATATTGCAATTTTGTATGTGAATAGCATTTCACATGCAACGTTAGTTGTTTTTGCATGCTAATAACATGAAATAGCAATAATTTCCATCATTAAGGCCTCGTTTAGCTATGTAGGCTGTGCAGCTTGCAGCTTGCCGTCTGTATTCTGAGTTCTGAGCCCCCTATACTGTATACTCGTATTGTGTCCGTGTGTGTGCGGACTGGGGACTGGGGCTTGGAGGCTAGGGCCTTTATTTCGAGCTGCTCGCTCCAATGCTTTCACGGAGCCGTATAGCGCGTTCACTAAATACAAACACAAGATATTATATATATAAATATGTTGTACGAAAAGCGAATTCGAAATTATTCTGGGCTTAAATTATGAACGCTATCTTCATCTGTATATATCGAGACGGTATACTTAACTTCTGTTCATCTGTATCTTCCTCGGTATGTTCTACCTACTTGCCATATCGACATCAGATGATCGAAACGAACCAATGGATGATCGCAAAAATTAGTCCGCGTTCCTTACTTCATTAACATTTTCAATAGTTCTCGTTATATTTCAAATAGGCTTCTGTGATAGAAAGTGTTCACTTCAAAGCGATTATAAACTCCAATAAATCCCAATTCAAGCAAAAGATGATCGCTTGGCTATGATTTTTGCATAACTTTTGGAAATCACATAGACGGTACGCTTTATATCGTCTGTATTTATCTACCGAGCGATTACAAAGCCGGCTCCTTTAACGTCTCGATACGTACACTCCAGAAGATAGTAATTTAATTTTACTTCAAAATTTACTTATTTCTATCATATTTTTAAAAGGCTTTCAAGAAAAAAATACCTACCTTAAAACGATTAAAAATTTTAATAAATCAATTTTTGACACTTTTAATGCGTAGATAAACGTATCGAGAGGTTCTAGATCCGTCGGA